>NC_089814.1:3238213-3475713 GCF_029633855.1 Hoplias malabaricus
TGTAGAGGGCAGTTGACTTTACTGCTTTTCCCCACAGCGCCACAATATCATCCTCCCTCCTCTGCTGACGGTGTAAGCAGCAAACTGATTGGCTGTTTATACTGCAGGGCGGGACTTTATGCATTGCCAGCAAGCTGATTGTCTCTTTTTGCTGAAGGGCAGTGTCCAGGTTCATAAAACTCCTAAAGTAGTTCCCTTCCCTTTAGACGTTTCACTGGAACGAAGGGAGAATGGTAAGTGATTTATTGCAGTGACTGAGCTTCTGTTGCAGTAAATTTCTAATGTTTCCATGACAACGACAATAACGCCGCAAACACGAGGAAACCCTGTGTTCTGAGGAGTTGTGCTGCCTTGTCGAAATGTGCTCCTCTGCAGCTCTGCACATGCTCAGACCCAAACATTTTAATGTTTTCTGGTTTTTTCACGTGATACGCCTGTTTTTCTCTGGTGCACTCCCACCACTGACTGGAAACTCCCAGTTGCAAAAAGGCGGAGCGCTCTCTGGAGCTGTAAATCTGCAGGTAAAGCGCAGTTGCGCTGTGTAGAATGTCTGAGGTCATCTTCTAGCTCGCTAATGACTTCATAAATCGAACAATGGTCAGATCTGTTCTCTCTTAATAACTTCATCACTCAGATGGTCTTTTCTCAAAAAATTCTCCTAGGAACACAATCGGCCTTCATCGGACTGCAGTTGGCCTGTGAGTTTCCTGGACTGCTAAACCTGTACTGTAACAACTAGAGAAGCTACACCAGTTAAAATCAACACTTTGCTAAAAATAAAAGAGTTTTCAGTAGTTTATCAGTTTCAGGACCAGGACCAGGTCTGGATGGGACAGCATCTGGGTTCAGACCCAGACTGCCATCCACCTATTAGTGACCCCTGCTTTAGATTAAATGCTGGACGATTTCTGTGTGGATTTAATGCCATTCACACTGATATTGGAGCTCTACGGTCAGTGGAGCTGATCTACTAGACACTGCTGTGAGGATTTGATGACTGAGATCTGCCGATGTTGGATGAGTTCTGGATCACAGATCCTCACAAAGATATTAGATGGAGTTCCATCGCTCATGAGAACACAGTTCCCCTGCTCCACAGTCCAATGCCGAGGGCTTTTATAACCCTCCGACTGACTCTGGTGACCTTCTCCAGTGTCAACTCCGTTACGTTGTCCGCTTTTGAATGGAGACCATCCAAGCACATGTTGTCTTTGTCCTCAAAGGGGACACTTTAAAGAGGAAATTCAATAGCTATCAATGGGCGCCCATAAATGTGTGGACACACAGAGGCTGAAACACAATAATAGACCCGGTGTGGTCTATTCTTCACATGTGAAAGGAGCCGGAGGCTGGGACAGGAGACGAATGGAGCGGGTCTGTGCTGCTGTTGGCGAGAGACAGGCTCATTGGTGCTTGATGAAGATGAAGCGAAGTGTTAAAAATCAATAACATGCTCAATACGTCCTCGGAGGAGTGAGCGATGATGTGCTACACTGGCCCCGCGCCATACTTTCTGCTTCATTTACGGCTTAGCGGCGTGGCTCAGCGCTGGGACACACACACAAACACACATACTCTGTCCAAATATTTATGGACACAGAGTAGAAGTCATCATTTTGTATTATATTGTAATTCAGGAATGTGTACTCACCATGTCCATGTACATTGTTAACGCCCCCCCAGCACTGGGATGTGGAACAGTGGAACTGTGTTCTTGGAGGCGATGGAGTTCCTGTACTGAACTTTTAGAACGAGCTTGGTGTGGTGACTGTCAACCAGAAATAATCAGCCAATCTCACTGAATACAATCAAGTTTCACAGCAATGTTCCAACACATGTTTAAAGCTCTTAATAAGACCCAATGCAACAAAGAGGTCAGTGAGTGTGTGTCTAATGCTAGCAGCGAGTTTAGCGTTCCCTGTGTGTTCTCCTGTGGTGTGTGTTCTAATGATTAAATGAGGGTGGTGTTTAAATGAAGAAGGTGTTTGAATGACAGTGGTGTTTGAAAGAAGTAGGTGATTAAATGGAGGTGATTGAATGACATAGGTGTTTAAATGAAGGTGGTGTTTGATTAAAGGTGGTGATTGAATGAAGGAAGTGTTTGAATGAAGGTGAAAATCGACAGTTTTCAAAAACCTCAAAAACCTTAAAAATCCTGCCCTATGTGTGTCACTCATTGCACAGTTTGGCTGAGTGGCATCGTGTGTGACATGTACAATGCGTGCAGTTGGCCTGCGAGTTTCCTGGACCTAAACACCACCTTTATTTAAACACCTCTTTAATTTAATCACCTCCTTCATTCGAAACTCCAGGTGGTGTTTGAATGAAGTAGGTGTTTAAATGAAGGTGCTTTTGAATTAAGGAGGTGTTTGAATGAACATGGTTTTTGAATAAAGGAGTTGTTTAAATGAAGGTGGTGTTTGAATGAAGTAGGTGTTTAAATGAAGGTGGTGATTGAATGAAGGTGGTGTTTAAATGAAAGTGGTGTTTAAATGAAGGTGCTTTTTGAATTAAAGAGGTGTTTGAATGAAGGTGGTGTTTAAATGAAGGTGTTTGAATGAACATGGTTTTTGAATAAAGGAGGTGCTTGAATGAAGGAGTTGTTTAAATGAAGGTGGTGTTTAAATGAAGGCGGTGTTTAAATGAAGGTAGTGTTTAAATGAAAGTGTGATTGAATGAAGGTGGTGTTTGAATGAAGGTGGTGTTTAAATGAAAGCTTGATTGAATGAAGATGGTGTTTGAATGAAGGAGGTGATTAAATGAAGGTGGTGTTTAAATGAAAGTGTGATTGAATGAAGGTGGTGTTTGAATGAAGGTGGTGTTTAAATGAAAGCTTGATTGAATGAAGATGGTGTTTGAATGAAGGAGTTGTTTAAATGAAGGCGGTGTTTAAATGAAGGTAGTGTTTAAATGAAAGCGTGATTGAATGAAGGTGGTGTTTGAATGAAGGAGTTGTTTAAATGAAGGTGGTGTTTAAATGAAGGCGGTGTTTAAATGAAGGTGGTGTTTAAATGAAAGCGTGATTGAATGAAGATGGTGTTTAAATGAAAGCTTGATTGAATGAAGATGGTGTTTAAATGAAGGTGGCGTTTAAATTAAGGTGGTGTTTAAATGAAGGTGGCGTTTAAATTAAGGTGGTGTTTTTGAATGAAGGAGGTGATTAAATGAAGGTGGTTTTTGAATGAAGGAGTTGTTTAAATTAAAGTAGAAGGATAAATGGGGACAGAGTCACTCATCCTCCAGCGTCAGCACAATCTCCTTTTGATGATCGATTCAGGAAACTGCAGATTTTTCATTCTAGCAGCAGAGATCTCTGCCAACAGAAATCACTGACCATTGATCGATGGCTGGACTCCTCAAGACCTCCTCAAAGTCACTGAAAATTGGTCACAGAAAAGTGTGTGTTTGGGCTGTGGAAGCAAAGTGGAGCAGTGACCCGAGGAGAGGAGCCCACCCCGGACCCTGAGCCCCTGCAGCTGCACTGTGTCTCTATGAACTGTCTCACTTTCACCTGGAATATCCACGGAAAACGTTTGTACGTTCTTGTTCAGAAGAACACAGCTCCAGAGCCTCGTCTTCAGTGAGTGATGTCGGTGTCGGTGGTTAATTATCCGCCGTCCGCCGCCCTCACCTCGGACATGAAGCGAAATGATGTGGACTCTGCAGATCACTGGGGAACGCAGCTCGGCGCTAACTCCTCCATTTATTATCAGTAATGAGACTGTCAGGACTTTTTAAAAAACAGATCACTCCGACCTGTCCTCACTCCCGGAGCCAGGTGCAGACGGAGAGGAATGGAGCCGTTTATCTACCACCAGATCTACACTGTTTTTAAAGTGATCTGATTAATATTCGCTTCACCTTCAGAAACAATGCCACTTACACACTCCAATCTGTCTTTTTCAGTTTCTATAAACCACACGCCTCGCTCAGGGCAGAGGGCTGCAAAAGACTGCTTTAGTAAAGGAAGGGTTTCAATAAAAATCACCTACAAAGTTCCACCTCCATGAACCTCCAGGTCAAGGTTGAGACTAAGCTTGTAGACTGAGCTTGAAATACCACAAGGACATTTATTCATTCATTGATCCATTCATTCATTGTCTGAAACCACTCATCCCATTCAGGGTCACAAGGCAGGAACACACCCTGGAGATACAGTCGCTTCTTAGTCACACGCACCGCTCCACCTTAAAAGATACAGTCGCTTCTTACTCACACACACCGCTCCACCTTAAAAGATACAGTCGCTTCTTACTCACACGCACCGCTCCACCTTAAAAGATACAGTCGCTTCTTACTCACACGCACAGCTCCACATTAAAAGATACAGTCGCTTCTTACTCACACGCACCGCTCCACCTTAAAAGATACAGTCGCTTCTTACTCACACGCACCGCTCCACCTTTAAAGATACAGTCGCTTCTTACTCACACGCACAGCTCCACATTATAAGATACAGTCGCTTCTTACTCACACGCACCGCTCCACCTTAAAAGATACAGTCGCTTCTTACTCACACGCACCGCTCCACCTTAAAAGATACAGTCGCTTCTTACTCACACGCACCGCTCCACCTTTAAAGATACAGTTGCTTCTTACTCACACGCACCGCTCCACCTTAAAAGATACAATCGCTTCTTACTCACATGCACCGCTCCACCTTTAAAGATACAATCGCTTCTTACTCACACGCACCGCTCCACCTTTAAAGATACAGTCGCTTCTTACTCACATGCACCGCTCCACCTTAAAAGATACAGTCGCTTCTTACTTACACGCACCGCTCCACCTTAAAAGATACAGTCGCTTCTTACTCACACACACACCACTCCACCTTAAAAGACACTGAGCTTCTGAATGTAAACAAACCAGAGAACAGCATTTCCCCACAATCGCAGACATTGCCTTTAATTCTGAAAGATTTCTAGGCACAGACTGGGTTCTGACCAGGTTCATAATGAAGGGTGTGGGCTGAATTAAGGCTTTAATTTAACAGCAACACATGAAAAATTCCTTGTCTAGTGCATGTGCGCACATATGTGTGTGTGTGTGTATGTGTGTGTGTAAATATACAGCTCTCCACTCTGGGGGGGTTCTGTCTTTGTGTCAGAGAGCTTTATTCCCTGAAGTCCTGACACATCTCACAGTGCTGCAGCTCGGCAGGAATAACAATATCCACTTCAGCTACAGGCTTATACCTGCCGCAGTCTGAACACTCCTTCACTCCTCTATTTCAGCTATCTATCTATCTATCTATCTATCTATCGATACTGTATTATCAAAAGTATTCACTCATGTGCTTTACACCACTGTTTGTGACGCTTTGCATTACATTGATGACATAAGGCTGGGGTGCAGCTGCTCTGCCGTGGAACCCATTCCATGAAGCTCTCTACGCACTGAACTGAAGGCCACATGAAGTTTGGAGGTCTGTAGCGATTAACTCTGCAGAAAGTTGTTGACCTCCACGCACTATGTTCCTGATCCAGCTTTGTCATTGCGTCTGGCCTGACACTTTGTGTTGCTGTGGTTCCCAATCACTTCCACTTTGTTATAATACCACTGACAACTGACTGTGGAATATTTAACTGCAAGGAAATTCCAAGACTGGACGAGTTGCACAGGTGGAGTCCTCTCTCAGCCCTGCACTGGAACTCCTGAGAGTGGCCCATTCTTTCACAAATGTTTGTAGAAGCGGTCTGCACACATAGGACCTTGGTTTTATTCCCCTGTGGCCATGGAAGTGATTAGAACACATGAATTCAATTATTTGGATGAGTGGGTGAATAGTTTTGACAGTAGTGTATCTATCTAATCATCTAGTTATTACTGTACATGCTCAAGTTACATTGTCTGCTTAAGCATTTAAAAATACAAGAAATAATTTTGTGCACTTATCTCTTCACTCATCCTTTTACAGTTCACACCCACTGCTCATACTCACTGTGGACCTTAAGCCTATGAGCTTTAGGTCAGCATCCTTAATGCCAGGGATGGGCTAGAGGGGTATAAAACAACCCCCATCCCCACCCCCACAGCACTGGGCTGTGTCTTTGGGATGATTCTGGGATCAAGAATTAATCATCCAACTTCAGTATCTCAGCAGGTGTCAGAATGGCATCAAATCCTCACAACAATGCTCTGATATCTACGGTAGAGACTTCCCAGACGAGCAGAGGCTGTTACTGCAGAGAAGAAGCCTTTGTTCTGAGGCGCATCTGTAAGTTTAGACCAGGCTTCGTGTGACTTCTTGCAGATGGTTTTCATCTTCGGTGACTTTCAGGCTCTGGACGCTTGTGTCTCTGAGGAGAAGGCCCAGATTCTGAGGAGAGAGAGGAATCAGACGAGGGAAAGAAGAGAGAGGGCTGTATGATGGTGCTGTCAGAGGAAAATGGAGCGATGCTGTTATTTACGGTGGCTGAAATGACCCAGCACTCAGCAAATATAAAACCACACTGCAGAGTCACCAACATTCTCCAACACGACAACAATCGCAGTACGCCTCACACACACACCTTGGTTCCATTATGTTTGGGCTTTGCGTATGCACCTAACACTAACCCTAATCTCAGTAACTTAGTCTCTGCAATAATGCATCAAATTAAAATAAAGTAAAACTGTTTAGAAAAGTAAGGACACGTTTGTCTCCAAAATCAGAACATGGCTGGAAAAGTGAGTGTGCTTTCTGGAATTTTGTCCTGACATTTCACATAAACCCACACACACCCACACACACCACAAACCCAATTAGATCACAGTGAGAGCGAGCCACAACACAACAGAAGAGATGTGTCCAGGAGACACGGGAAGATGAGTAAAACTCATGTATTTTAACAAGTACTTACAGCACAACTCAAACCAGCACCATGTTTGTTCGTTCATTTGTTCATTCATTCATTCATTCATTCATTGTAACCCGTTCATCCTGATCATAGTCGTGCTGGGTCCAGAGCCTTGGGCACTTGGGCACAACGTGGGAACGTGCCCTGGACAGAGCATCATCGCCATTAGGATTCTCATGTCTAAAACATAAATGTAAACCTGGAGATCTAAACCAAACTTGTGCCTCTTCATTTAACCCATCTGAGGCTGTGAAAACACACACACACACAGAGGCAGGTAGTAGTTAGGGGGTTAAGGGCCTTGCTCTATGGCACTCAGACAGTGGATGTTGAGGGAGGAGACAGTGCTGTTCCTTCACTATTACTGTGCTCCTCATTGCAATCCACAAACATGACCAAAGATGCAATCAGAGTTATTAAATACAGCCCACTCTTGCTCTGTTACTGTGGCAGAAACAACCCTTCTGTTTGTTATTGTTGCTTCTGTTGTATTCTGTCTGCAGTGGGTTTGACGATGCAGCTTCTGTCGTTTTCACATCTTCTTTGTGACTTTTGTATTTTTTGTTTATCTGCATCATGCTGGCACTACTCAGCCACGGAGGTCTGTGTGTCTGATAAACATTAAATAAAATACCTCTCTCGGTTTACCTCAATACAGCAGTGTCATTTTATCAACTGCTTCACTGCAGACCCTCTTTTACTGAGAGTATTACCTCGGGGGGGTTATGGAGAGAAGGGAGGAGACAGTGATAGAGGGAGATAAAGAGAACTGAGAGACAGAAAGAGAGAGAGAAAGACAGAGTGAGTGAAAGGCAGATGGGAGGGCAGAACTAAAGGAACAGGGAAGTGTGTGTGGGAGAGAGAGAGAGTGGAGACATGAGACACTCCGGAGCATCTGTTCATGAGCCTAGGCTCACCATGCTCAATGCTAATTCTGGGATAGAAAGCCCCTCCTCTTTGATCTGTGGAACAGTGGAACTGTGTTCTCTGGAGTGATGGAGTTCCTCTGGTGTGTGGAACAGTGGAACTGTGTTCTCTGGAGTAGTGGGTTTCCTCTGGTGTGTGGAACAGTGGAACTGTGTTCTCTGGAGTGATGGAGTTCCTCTGGTGTGTGGAACAGTGGAACTGTGTTCTCTGGAGTGATGGAGTTCCTCTGGTGTGTGGAACAGTGGAACTGTGTTCTCTGGAGTGATGGAGTTCCTCTGGTGTGTGGAACAGTGGAACTGTGTTCTCTGGAGTGATGGAGTTCCTCTGGTGTGTGGAACAGTGGAACTGTGTTCTCTGGAGCGATGTTGTTCCTCTGGTGTGTGGAACAGTGGAACTGTGTTCTCTGGAGTGATGGGTTCCTCTAGGGGTGAGTTGGAGTAGTAAGTTTGATCCAGAACTAATCCCCACCACCAGCCCCTGACCCTCACTGATGATTATGAGAAGGCTGAATGCCAACAGATCCTCACAGCAGACAGAACGCTGGATGAGAATGTGTCCACAAGCGGTCTGTCCTCATTAATAATGTCAGACTCTAATATTTAAGTGAAAGCAGTAGTGAATTAAATAAATGTGTCCAGTTTCTTGTGGCTGGCTCCGTTGCTGAAGGAGCGTCAAAGCTGGAGTTCCAACGCGGCTGGAAGACCACCCGATCTAATTAGAGCCCATTACTTATTTAGCAGAAGCTTGTTTGTGAGAGAGTGGAGGTATAAATTATCCACAACACTCTGACTCCGGGGACTCTTTTGTTTTTCTCCAACTTAATTTTCTCCAATCTGCTTTTTCAGGAAGGTTTTTGAAAGGCCAAGTACTCGGTGAAGGAGTGAATCGTCCGTGTGGAAGCCTGTTCTGAATATAACTGGAGGTGAAAGACAGCCTCCCTGAGAGTCTAGTACACAGGTCACAAACAGATGGACCGTGGTCCCGGTCCATACCCAGAGTCTAAACGATTTATGCCCCCTGTAACTGATAAACTATTAAGAGCTGTTTAATTGTGAACTGAGTGTGTGTTTGAAACAGTGTGACTCTTCTAGTCGTTAAGGTGCAGGTTTAGCGCTCCAGGAAACTCACAGACCAATCACATGTGTTTCTGCACATCACACGTGAGGCTCCTCAGCCAATCAGATCTGTGCATTATGATGAGCGCTGTGACTCGGCAGGGTCCAGATGCCGCTGTCCTGGGGCCCGTACAAACAGCCCAAGGAATGAGATAAAAGCTCTTTTGGGACACTTTCGGGACAACAGTGTTGTGTGAGTTACAACCAGAAACTTTAACAAGAAGGGAACGGTTACAGGTTGAAATTCTTCTAACAATGAACATGGATTCTGGATTCGTTTCCACTCTCAAGTCTCCATTACTCACTTCTGTGAGACATACATCCTTTGTTTACTTAATTACATGTGCCTTTTTAAAACAGTGATGGGCTTGTACCTGATGGTTCTCAAAGTTCTGGAAAAAGCAGCTGCACATGAGTCCAGGGTCTCTGTGCCCAGTGCCAAACAGGACAAAGAGAGGTTATAAACAAACTCCTCTCACAGTGAAATGATAGGTATTTTACTAAAAATTAGACTGTTCCCAGGATTTCTAAATTGTGTATGAATTGTTTTTGGTGATTCACTTCATAATCTGTCACACAAACCAGCCTCAAATTTCTAAACAAGAAAATGGGTTATGTCGTAATAATGAAACAAATCACTCCCACAGCTCCCCCCTGAAATGTGTCTGGTGTCGTCTCAAACCCCGTCTCTAAGGGGAACAGTGGTCTTTGGTAACATTAAGCGGTGTTTACTCACGGTGTATCGGCGTGTTGTTGTTGTTTGGGACTGAACACAGCTCCGTCATCAGTTCAGACAGATCAGTAGAGTTTGTTCCTTCCTTGTTGCAGCATCCAGCTCTCGCTGGATTCTTTCGTCGGCCACCGATCCAAGGAGCGTTTGAACCTCTTCAAAAGACCACGGCGTCATTTTACGAGCTGCCGTCGTGAGTCGGATAAAAACAAACGTGATCTCTGCTGCAGCTGGAGATTTTACAGATGGAGAGTTGGTGCTGGTTGTCTGCGTTGCGTGGCGTAGAGTGACAACTCTCTCTGGACAATCAGCGCTCTGCAAGGTTTACACGCCACGGTTTAGTCCCTACTCGACTCGCTCTGAACCACGAGAGAACAGCCACTAAACAAGAACACGCTTCCAGAACCAGGACCTGATTCACCTGGTGGAGGAGTGGTAGAGTAGAGCTGAGTAAAGTGGAAAACTGCCAGGAGTCTTCCAGATGGGAGTAAATGATGGAGCTCCATCTGATCCCTCTGGAATGACTTGGAGTGGTGAATGTGATCCAGAACTTATCAGCAACACCAGTCCCTGACCCTCACTGATGCTTATGTGGCTGAATGCCATCCAATCCTAACAAAAATGTTCCTAACCTTTTCATCCAGTCAGCTATTTCCCACCAGATAAACTCGCAAAGGTAAAAATTTGTCAGGTTTTAGTCTGTGCCAAATTCTCACTGGCTGCTGAGACTTGTTCTCTGCTCAGGACTTGGCTCAGTTTCTCTGATGAACTTTGGATAAAATCCCATGTCTGTGGAGCAATAAACAACTCCCTCACCTTGGCGTCCTGCTCCCGAGCTGCTTCTCCACAATGAGCTAAACACAGTCTGCTGTAAAGCAGTTATTAAACTCCTCAGAGCTGGAGAGCTCCCGCCAGCAAAGCTGCTCTCAGGGGGAGTGGAGTCTCTGGATAACGACTTTAACTGGGTCCCATCTCTGTTCTCCGCAAAAACAATAATATCTTGGCAAGTGGAATCTACAGATGCCCTAAAAGACCATGGTTTAACACAGTTTTCGCCTCTTCATTTTATCAATACGACAACTTCCTTTTGTTTTATTGAGAAATCAAACACAGAGCAGGGACCAAAAAGAGAGCAGAGTCCAGTAGAGGAGGCTCCATGCTGTGAAAAGGCACCATTAGTGTGTGTTGAAGGGTAGAGCCCCAGTGTGTGTGTGTGTGTGTGTGTGTTGATGTGGCAGATGTAATCTACAGCAGGTGGGACCCATCTGTTCATAGAGGACTTGATCCACAGAGCTCTGCTTTGTGGGTAATTTTCGTGTTCCGCCTATGAATGGGACCTGGAGAAACATCTCGATTCAGCGTCAGAAACAGGACACTGTTTCATTAAAGAGACTCTCTGTGAAAAGGAAATAGATAAAGGGTTTTGAAAATAATGCCTATGAATAATATTCATTAATCTACTGCAGAGGTGTCTAAATGGCAAATGCAGCCCCCTGTAAGATTTTTATTGGCCCGCGGCATCACTTTTAAGAATACATCATTAGTGGCCCACTGGCACTTGGCAGTTTTATCTTTCACCTGAGGGTGGCAGCAGTGCGCTAATGTAGAGAATACTGCACCACTTTGTTAATGAACTCAGCTGAACTTAAATCAGTGGGCCAGCACTGATTCACAGAATGATCCACCTACAGCTGCAGAGTGTAATTCACTTTAACAGCACTGTCCTGAAAACAACTGAGAGGGAGAGGGTGTGGTTTCCTAACCTCTTCTAAAAGTTACATAGCGCAGTTTCTGCAGTGCTGAGCCCAGCACTAGAATGACTCTAATCTCTCTGTTACAGCTCAGTGGAGCATCTATTTTTGTAAAAGTTGGAGCTTTATTTTAAAGTAATTAATAAGAAAGTGGTGTTTTAATAGAATTCTCAATCAGAAACAGGAATTATGTGCGCTTCATTTAAATGGAATGGATTTCATGGAATGGATAAAAGCGGAGCTGGATTTGAGGCACTGAAGCTGATTTATCAACTGCACTAAGATCACCTCTTTTTCCACAGCGAAAAAATAAGGGTCAGTTTGTAATCATCTGCACAAAAACATTAAATTATTTAAATGAATTAAATTCTTCATATTGATGGAGAATGTGCTGTTGATGGTTCTATACAACACCTTTTAGAAATGAGTTCTCCACGGCACCAAAAAGAGTCTCTCTGTTGTTACAATTTTTGGTGCCGTAGAGAACCCTTTTCTAAAAGGTGCTAAGAACTGTCTTTTACTAAAGAGCCCTCATTGTTAAGTGTATACCACCCCCGATCTACTGTCCTGTGTCCAAGATCTTAAAAATGTATGAGAGTTAACGTGCTGACGTTCACTGCTCCTTAATCCATTATTTCTAAGGACGTCCCGATCTGATCTCAAAGATCGGTATCAGGGCTGAGAATAGCATTATTTTATTGATCTGTATCGACTTTATGGAGCTCGACCTTTAGTCAGCGGCAACTCACACTCCCTCCTTCTCCTTTTGTTTACTTTGTAATAATACAAACATCAGTACACATGTAAACAATTAAGCAGCAGCTTGGATGCAGTCAATTTCTATCTTAATGTGAAATATTCAGGGGCGAGTCAATGGCTGAAAGGACAACCTTTTATTTGAGAAAAGGGAAAATGACATAGCGGAACACGAGTAATGGGGGAGGGACCTATCTTTTAGAATATGACTGGAACATGGCGGCCATCTTGAAAGCCCCCATATTGGATCAAGGCCAAGTTTCTCCAATGGGAAGGTGGTCATGTAGTACATCGAAGAAGACCAGAATTGTCTGAGAAATCGATTACTGCAGTCAGATTTGGAATATCTCTTGTGGTTCAAAAGTTATCACACAGTTCAAACATTTGTTGCTCGTTACAGGCTCAACCACACCCTAAATGCTCAGCGCCATCTTCTGTCAGAAGCATTTAGGGTGTTCAGATACGTCATTTTACCTTTGGTTTCTGAAATAAAAGGGTGTCCTGTGACTTTTGACGCTGTATAATGTGTGAAGTGTGCACTGTGTAACAGTAACCTCTAGGAAAATGTAATTATGGGATCGGGACTCTGTATCGGTGTCACGATTCACAGGGCGGACGCTCTTGCTAAAACACATACTTTATTTAACAAAACAAAGAAACTTTAACAGAAAGATAACACACAGGGAACTAACAAAGACAGCCACAGGGAGGTAAGCAGACTAAACTTAAATACAAAGAACTAGACAGACTAACCTAAAATGAAGAACTAAAGCAAACAGGAAAGACAGACAGACTAAAGACCTAGACAGAGATACTAACAGAGACCTAGACAGAGATACTTCACAACGACCTAGAAAGCTAAGTAAACAGAGAGCTGAAGCTAAACCTGAACACAGAGCTAAATATGAAACTTAACACAGAGGGCTAGAGAAAATACAACATACAGACTTACAGAGACTGACAGACCAGACTGGGAAACATGACACGGCAAAAATGGAAGAGGAAAATGACTAGAGGAAAGGAATGAAACGACATGACTAGGAAACACAATGAAATGACATGACTGGGAAAGAAACAACACGACATGAATAGGAAACAAAATGAAATGACTAGGAAACAAAACGACTTGACTTGGAGTAGGAAAGAAACAACACGACATGACTAGTAATGAGAAAGAATCAACACGAATGACCGATACACGGAAGTGACACAAGGGAGCTTAAATGCATGAACAGATGAGACACACCCGAAACAGATAACGAGGCTTAAGGACAAGGAGGCGGACCAAAGGTGGGACAAGGGCGGAGACATGGACAACAACAAACAGAGCCATGTGCTGAGACTTGCTGAGCACATGGCGGGGAAAACAGGCATGACAGGACGAGTGCGTGACAATCGGCAGATACTCAATATTAAAAGTGTTGGATTGGGGGTCAAAACTATGGAACACATCACCTCAGTCTCTCTTCCTTTAAAACTCAACTGAACACATTTTCATCAACTCTGAAATCAGCTGAATGTTTTTGTTGTTGTTATATTTTTTTCCGTGCTAATGTAAAGCACTGTATAAATTTAATATTATTATTATTATTATTATTACTATTATTATTATTATTATTATTATTGTTATTATTAATCAGACGCTCACAGGACAGGTCCAGTCTTCCCAGAAGAGTAGAGGACATTTCTGCAGTAAAAAGGTAACAAACTGTTAATTCCAGGTGTGTGCAGTGTGTGTTCACTTCATTTCTTCTTTCTGAAGTTTGCCTGCTGTAGGACAATCTCTCAAGGTCACATTTAATTTCTCTGTGAGGGTCTCAGTGCCGTTTCTGAAGAGAGGACATCCTTCCGCAGCTTTAATCGAAGGCTTAAACCAGACACCGAGCCTCGGCCAGGGAGATTTAATCAGGGTCCATATGTGCTGGACATTTTTTTTTAGCTCCATGAGAGGGACACACACACACACACACACACCTCCACTACGGTGGTCTGTCTTTACACTGGTCAGAATCTGAGGACCGCCATAATGCAGCACAGTGGGAAGATCCTGCATTTCCTCGGCTTATTAACACACTCATCCCAAGATACTGTGAGCTGTTGAGGGCTTTACTTCGCATGGCATTCACTTGGCAATGTACCTCACTGTACATTTGGAGTTAGGTTCTTTATAGAGCAACACAGACAAGGCATTTAGAACACTGTGTTCTGCTGGGGTGTGTGTTTGGGTCGTTTCTAACATGGACCAATTAAACACAGCACAAACGTCATATATCCACTCGGCTTCTCTGCTCCTCCACCAGGAAAATCAGGTCCTGGTTCTGGAAGCAGGTGTTCTAGAGTTTTTAAACCCCTCAGTGTCTGGACCGAGAACAGTCCACCGACCAAAAACATCCAGCCGACAGCGTCCTGTGTCACTGATGAAGGACTAGAGGACGAGCTACACACACTGTGCAGCGACAGATGAGCTACTGTCTCTGACTCTACATCTACAAGGTGGACCAACGAGGGAGGAGTGTCTCACAGAGTGGACATAGAGTGGACACAGGGTTTAAAAACTCCAGCAGCACTGCTGTGTCTGATCCACTCTACACCAGCACAACACACACTAACACACCACCACCACGTCAGTGTCACTGCAGCGCTGAGAATGATCCACCACCACATCACACCTGCTCTGTGGGGGTCCTGAGCGCTGAGGAACAGGGGGGAAAGGGGGTAACAAAGTATGCAGAGCCACAAAAGGACTACAATGTATTTAATGTTACTTAATATGACTGATGTATAATGAAAAAGCAACAAAATGAGACACTGCACGAATCGAATACTACATCAACATCATCAGCACCTGACTTCACTAATGCCATCAAATACTCACAGAAATGTTCTGGTTTAAGGCTTTTCCAGAGGAGCAGAGCAGTGTAAATCAGTTTAAAGTGTAACGCTGATGTTAGTGTACCGTCTAAAAAACACCTTTCAATAAAATGGAACCAAATAATTAAAAATTAATAAAGTTTATTCATTTTCCTGTGAAATGACCCCTTTTCCCACATTTTCCTCAGGTTTTTATTTCGTAGAGTGCCAGGGTTAAAAGGGTTTAATGTTAAAATCCCAGAGAATCTCTTAAACTAGTTGCTTTGTGACCCGTGCACTGAATAATGCACTGAAAGCTTCTATGGGTCCACTCCACTGCATCCGTCTTCATCTTTAATTCAGAGACTGGTTTCAATGGAACTGCGAAGCTGTGATGTATAATTAATATGTAAATGCTGTTTATAAAACGAGGTCATTTGAAGGTCTTTACACTCTTCTTTCTTTTCATTTTTCAAAACGATCTAAACCTAATATTTGCAAACACCAAGATCAAGCTGTAATTTTTTACTGAAAGAAACTGAAAGTCTACAATTCACACCACATTCAGTCATTTATATGTCATTCATTAATTCATCTCCTGTAAGGACATCTGATCAGGAAATCACACACACACTCAGCCACTCACACACACACACACCTGTGGACAGTTTCACACACTCACTCAGCCACTGACACACACACACACACACACACACTCACCCAGTCTCAAACATTTCACCCAGTCGTTCTCTCACACACACACCTGTGGACAGTTTCAAACATTCACCCAGTCACTCACACGCTCACCAAGTCCTTCGCACACTCACCCAGTCCCTCGCACACTCACCCAGTCTCTCGCACACTCACCCAGTCCCTCGCACACTCACCCAGTCCCTCGTACACTCACCCAGTCCCTCGCACACTCACCCAGTCACTCGCACACTCACCCAGTCACTCGCACACTCACCCAGTCACTCGCACACTCACCCAGTCACTCGTACACTCACCCAGTCTCTCGCACACTCACCCAGTCCCTCGCACACTCACCCAGTCCCTCGCACACTCACCCAGTCACTCGTACACTCACCCAGTCACTCGTACACTCACCCAGTCATTCGCACACTCACCCAGTCCCTCGCACACTCACCCAGTCACTCGTACACTCACCCAGTCATTCGCACACTCACCCAGTCCCTCGCACACTCACCCAGTCACACTAAACAATGGAAACAGACCAAATCATCCAGCAACAGCGCTCTGCTCAAGGTCTCCTGACATGTCTCCTGGAGAAGTATAAAGCCCATGAGCATCCAGCAGTGGAGCAGTGTCCAGTTCAGAACCATTCACCAGCTTCAGTTCATCTGGCTGAATGCCATCAAATCCTCACAGAAATGTTTGTATACATAAAAATCTCTGTTCTCCTAAACCTCACTCCCCCACAGTGTCTCCCACTTCTGTTTCTCTCAGCCCTTCAGGGCTTTTATTATGAAGGGCTTTATTTTGTTGTGTGCAATTTCCAGCCAGTTCCGAGTGAAAGTGGCCGGTCAGAACATGGCCCGTGGTCATCAGCTTCCTGGGGGTTTTTTTGTTGATAAAAACTTCCACAAATTTCTGCAGCTCCTGTTGAGTGGGAGACGAGAGAGAGAGGAAAATAAAACAGTTCTCTTCAAACTCCTACACATTCCTGCATCTCTGAGCTCGGCTGCAATGCCTGGAAACATGCCATTGTTCAAGAGCAGAACGATTAATCGCTTTACCTTCAAATCATTGTTCACAGCTATATTTAGAAGAAAATTAGGTAGCATCTAACCTTAAAATTACATAAGTTACATAGTGCAGTTTCTGCTGTGCTGTCCTGGAGGAGCAACAAGAAGGAGCTGTAACAGGAAGAATAGAGCCTCCAGGACAGCACAGCAGAAAATGCACTATGTAACGTTTGATAGGAAAACACACCTCTCCCTCCGCCTTGATTTCAGGAAAGTGTTGTAAAAGCGATTTAGAGTCTGAGAGCAACTGTGGGTGAAGCCTAGAAGAAAAAATATCAAATCTTATCTAGTGTTCCTGGTGCTCAGCTTTTAATCTGGACACACTCTCCTCGCCTCCACAGTGGAACACAGTTGTGTTTCTTAATGAAACGTCTGTGACCTGCTTTGGTCCAAACCCCACGAGCCCCACAGCAGTGTTCTCCCCCTGTGTAAACAGCCCCTGTTCAGAACGTCCGCTTTCAGCACCTGCTCCTTTAAATGATAATGAGCCGCTCGCTGTTCACCCCGACCCCGAGCGCACAGCAGTGAGGAGCGAGGAGCAGAAGCTCTGGTTTTTAGCCGTTTTCACTCTGTTCTCTTTCTTCTCCGTTTTTACGCTCTCACATAAACAGGGGTCCAGCACTGTGATTTAGGCCGCACACAGAAAACTGACTTGCTCTTGTTTCACAGTGTGTGAATTGGTGTGTTATTAGTGAACTGAGCATGCTGTCCTCACTCTCACATCCCTCTCACTCTCTCTAGTAAATAACCCACACAAGGTCAACAGTAAATTTGACTGGTTTGACCAGAGGAGCTGTGTCTGTTGTCTATAGTCACGACTGTCTGAAATTATAAATCCTCATGTGCGTTATCATTTCTTCTCAAAAATGTATCAATATTTTGTTACAGATCTGGTCCAGATCTGTTTAAAAGGTGATGTTCAGGATTGTACTCAGTAAACATTCATTCATTGTCTGTAACCCTTATCCAGTTCAGGGCGGTGGTGGGTCCAGAGCCTACCTGGAATCACTGGGCGCAACGCAGGAACACTCCCTGGAGGGGGCGCCAGTCCTTCACAGGGCGACACACACTCACACATTCACTCACACACTAACTCACACATTTATTTTGGTATCAATTGAAAAAAAAATGATATTAAAATCATAAAATGTTGAGAATAAATTCATAGTTATTCTGAGATTTAAATTGTAACATTTTGAGCATAATGTAATTAAAATACAGTTCTACAGTAAAAACACACGCCCGTTATTTACTCCGTGGATCAATCAGAAATGTGTTCTTCAGGGCAGCAGTGGGGTTTTCTGATAGCATTTTAATTCTGTTTTTAATTCTAACAGGAGAACCGTGGATGTCCTCTATACCAGTGTATTTTTGTCATTGTTACTGTTTATAACAAACAACTTGGCTCCAGGGCAGAAAGACAGACATTGGCTGGAGTCTCAGTGACACCGTCATCGCCTTTAGAACCTAATCCCTCGAGAGTTCAACAGGCGCCGGAGCAGCGACCCGGGGGCTGCTCTCGGGGGAACGGCTACGTAGTTCACTGAAATTACAGAATTAACGAAACTGACGTTCATTAAACTCAGTGAGGAGTCACACAGAGAGCTTTGCTTTAACTGTTTATTTTTATTCGTTCAAACCTTTGATCACCCCCTTATTTTCCTCATAAACACCTTTCCACAGATTTGTCTCTGACTTTTGCCCGGTGCTCTGTATATTTATAATTCACAAAGCCTGCAGTTATTAGAGCTATTGCCCAGTTTATCGTGCGGTCTGTTATTAAATGGTCCATATGCTCAAACAACTCGGGATAAAAGCGTTAAATGGTCACAGATGGCGACAGGAACAAAAAGAGAGAGAGAGAAAGAAACAAAGAGAGAGAGAAAGAAAGAAAGACCATGGTGGAGATCCAGGTGAGGCATTTTGCTTTTCTCCTTCATCAGAATGGGTTTAATGAAACTTTTCTCTATCTATAATTGCATCTGTGAAGAAAACCTTAGCTTTTGGAGTGGAGGCAGGAACACAGGAACGGTGTTCCACTGTGGAGGGAGCTGTGCTGATAAAAAGGTGTTTAATCTGTGTGTTACTCCAGTCGAGAGCTCAGTGCAGTTCTGCTGATGGAAGAGTTATTGAGGGAAACAACACAGAGCCCAGAGAAAAGCTCCGGATTTCTGCCGTTCTCCCTCCGAGCCTCCAACCAGCCACTTTTCCTCATTACTCAGCGTTCCTGCCTCTTTCTCAACATCCTGCGCTTTCATGCTAGCATTAGCCACCTCAGGGCCTCAGGAACCCACCCCAGGACGCACTGTAAATATATTTTTGCCAACAGTTCATAATTCCTCTGCTCAGGACGGGATAACAACGTGTGAACCCCACCTCGGTTCTCCGAGTGGCGAGTGTGAGTTATGAGGCGTTATCACTTTACCGCCGTCCTCGTGGTAGGGCTCCTATTAGATCTGCAATAATGGGATCTGGGGGCCGGAGTATAGTTTTGGAGGCTGTTCAAGTTGCTCCAGGCATTTGTTTTAACTCATTTACTGAACTTTTCTTGTTCTCCGATGAACAGTTGGAGTTTGGAAACTTTTATGATTTATTCTCGTTCAAAAGGCGGATCCCATGGGAACTGTCTGCAGAAAGGTCCCTGATTGAGGCTCTTTAATCCAAGACAGTCCCCAAAAATATTGTAACTAATGACTGCAAATTTACAGCAGGCTCCGTGATCTGAAGCTTTGAAACCTATGTTTGTTATTTTACTCCTTTTTTTTATACATAACTTAGAACTGTTTTAATACTTAACCATTTAAAGGGGACGTCTACAATTGTGGGGAAACGCTGTCCTCTGGTTTGTTTATGTTCAGAAATGCAGTGTCTTTTAAGGTGGAACGGTGTGTTTGAGGAGTGTATACGGGAACGCGTGAGTGTGTGTCACCCTGTGAAGGACTGGCGCCCCCTTCAGGGTGTGTTCCCTCCTTGTACCCAGTGATTCTGGGTAGCCTCTGGACCCACCGCCGAGAACAAGATTACAGACAATGAATGAATAAATGATTGGTGCTGAAATGCTGTCAATTAAATGTGTTGGTTCATTCATTCATTATCTGTATCTGCTTATCCAATTCAGGGAGAACACACCAACTCTCACAGACAGTCACCCGGAGGAAACCCACACAGACACAGGGAGAACACACCACACTAGTCACAGACAGTCACCCGGAGGAAACCCACACAGACACAGGGAGAACACACCACATTCCTCACAGACAGTCACCCGGAGGAAACCCACACAGACACAGAGAGAACACACCACACTCCTCACAGACAGTCACCCGGAGGAAACCCACACAGACACAGGGAGAACACACCAACTCCTCACAGACAGTCACCCGGAGGAAACCCACGCAGACACAGGGAGAACACACCACACTCCTCACAGACAGTCACCCGGAGGAAACCCACACAGACACAGGGAGAACACACCACACTCCTCACAGACAGTCACCCGGAGGAAACCCACACAGACACAGGGAGAACACACCACACTCCTCACAGACAGTCACCCGGAGGAAACCCACGCAGACACAGGGAGAACACACCACACTCCTCACAGACAGTCACCCGGAGGAAACCCACGCAGACACAGGGAGAACACACCAACTCCTCACAGACAGTCACCCGGAGGAAACCCACGCAGACACAGGAAGAACACACCAACTCCTCACAGACAGTCACCCGGAGGAAACCCACGCAGACACAGAGAGAACACACCACACTCCTCACAGACAGTCACCCGGAGTGGGAATCGAACCCACAACCTCAAGGTCCCTGGAGATGTGTGACTGCGACACTACCTGATGCTCCACCGTGCCGCCCCTGTGTTGGTTCAAACTTTTTTTTCAAAATCTAAATAATCTTGGTGCTAGTTGAAAATATATATATTTAAAAATCCTTTGCAGCATTTTTAACATGATGTCACTATCTACGTGACAAATGCTACTAAAAATTTCAGCACCCCCCACCTACCACCTAAAAGATCCTCCCGCTCCCATGCCTCAGGTCAACACCCCATGTTCCAGTGAGTTTAAAAAAGGCTGAAATTAGATCCAGGCACAAAACAAGCCCCAAAAACAGCCCACTTCTGATTTGTTTTGCTGCTTAATGCGTCTAAGAAGCATCTCTTGGCCTTCAGCTGGAGTTTCAGGCGCTCTCCTGCTGCAGTTTAGATTTGAGAGTGTGGCATTTAGACACTTTTACGGCTCACAAATCCTCTTTGGGATGCTACATTAGTGGAAAAACAGGTGTTTACAGGCACATGGAGGTTTTTTCTGGGAGTTATTACACTGGACACACTCCTGGGTTGTAAGCAAAGTTATATCATTTATGTGTAATATGTCACACCAGCATTTGGCCTTTTTAACAACCGCTTTTAGGCCATTTTTTGCAAATAAATTCAGAAATATACTATTCTCGGGGACACAAGTGTAAGAAAAAGGCTCTTTAGGAGTTAAAGTTAAGTTAAAGTAACTAACGGTTGATTATGTTAATTCACTTCAGGGATCATAAACACAGCTACAAACTTTCAATTTACAACTCGGAGACTTTGCAGCGCTCATTATTTATGATGTATAGGTGATGAAAGGTAGAGAACGCAGGTTTTCTACGTTGCTCCTGCATCACCCACTGATTTATTTTGTTTTATTCGTGCAGTTTTATTAAGAGTATGTAGATGATACAGTATGTATGACTTTGGAAGACTTACGACCTGAATATTTTATGAAAATGGCGAAACCTGCCAAGAAAAGAAGTCCACACTGACGTGGAGGATGAACATGGCGACGCTTCACAGCTCGATCCAGCAATTGGTAGAACACTACAGCAGACTGAGAACATCACCAGGGTTATCAATGACAAGCTTGGGTCGATTTCACAAACTTTACAAGTTCACTCACAACAGCTTGAAGTAACAAAAAGCAGAATTGACGAGGGCTGAGAACAGAGTCTCGACAGCTGAGTCTTCTGTGGATGATAGAGATACTCATCTGTGAACTAAAAAATTACAACTGGATCACTTCAAGGTGTAAAAATCCCGTGTATAAAGCTCTGTGTGTGTCTTCTCTCCATGTGTTGCTCTACAGTGGGTTTGCTCTGGAAACCGCTCTAATGTGTTTACAAAGCCCCAGTGTCTGTAAATGGGTAAAAAAACAAAGTGTCTGGGTCCGGTGCTAGGCTTTCTCTCTCTCTGCTCACGGCAGAGAAACGCCATCTGAAGGTTTTTAGACAACGGAGAGACTCCAAACGCTGAAAAGCACCAACCGAGATGAGGATGTTGCTCTATTCCTGCTCCATAGGGGGGTAATACTGACTTATTTTTGCTGTTACAGTTACATTACTTAAGGTGGAACTGACTCTAAATTCAGGAGAGCACTAACTGCATGAAAGTAAACGCAGAGGGAAAGTGCTACAAAACTAAACAGCTCGAGTTACACATGAGTTTCTGTGGGAATTCAGACAGTGAATAAACACTTACAAGTTACACTTCAGACAGTGTTTTTTATTCCTCTCAAACACACCATTCCACCTTAATTCTGTTTGGTATTTTTCAACATAAATGAAGCCAAAAACACAATTGCACGCAGACAAACGACACTCAGTTCAGTGTTTTCATGGTGAATGTAGAAATAGAAATGGACATTTTGCTGTTTTAAAATTGCACTAGGTAGTTCCACCGGGGTGTTTCAGCCTGTGTTTTATTGCAGATCACACAAATCCAGACTAGTGCATTAGTGAATTAGTCAAGGCGTCCCCCAGTTGCCAAGCAGGTGAATCACAACCATGTAGACAGGTGTTCTGGAGCAGAGCGCAGGTTTCCAAATAGGTTTCCTCGAGCCCAGAACGTAATTTTACTAAGGCTAAAAGACTATTTTTAATAGTTTTCTTCAATTTTCTATTTTATTTGCACTAGTTATAATATGAAATATTATCATATATTTCAAGGAAAGTTAAGAATTGTATTTTCCTTCTTCTACAAATCCGTTTATTTGGAGACAGAATATTCTGTTCAGTGAGTGAAAATATTTAAAGGAAACATTACATCATTTTCTGCAGTGATTCTTCTTCATATTATGGAACATCTGTTATACTGACACCTAGTGGAGAGATTCTGTGCTAAACATGGCCACCCCCATCTGGGGAACCCACTCTGAGGAGCTAAAAGGAACACTATGTAAGATCAAGGTTTTTTTTTTTTTTTTTGCTCCTGGGGCTCCCCCTAGTGTAATATACTTTTACAGTGCGATAATGAAGTCAGTTTCCTACCCACCTCCAAAAGTTACATAGCACTGTTTCTGTAATGCTGTTTCTGTAATGCTGAACACAGAGGTGTTATTGTCCTAATTACAGCTCAGTGGAGCATCACAATGATTTTGAACTGCAATTGTAAGGTAAAAATATTACATAGTGTTACTTTAAACTGGTTCATTCAGGGACTGCAAAGCTATTTGATTCTTCTCACATCAGTTAAACTTCTCAGAAAAGTGGTAAAACAACAAGTAACTTTCAAAAATATTGATATTTTGTGGGGTAATAACTGATTGTTTCTCTGAGTTTAAAAAAATGTAGTGAGTGAAAGAGAGAGAGAGAGAGAGAAATAGTGAGAGACAGAGAGAGAGACAGAAAGAGAGAGAGAGAGAGAGTGAGTGAAAGAGTGAGAGAGAGAGAGAGAGAGAGAGACAGAGAGAGAGACAGAGAGAGTGAGAGAGAGAGAGAGAGAGACAGAGAGAGAGAGAGAGAGAGACAGAATGAGTGAAAGAGTGAGAGAGACAGAGAGAGAGAGAGAGAGAACTGGAGACCCAGTGTCAGTTTGGACTGATTTCCCCATGGACTTTATTACGATGAACTCCTTGAGGCTACTGAGCGAGCCGAGAGAAAAATCCCACGTTCCTTTTCCCCCTCAGGTTACAATCACAAAACACAGAGAGATCAGGAAAACAGCAGAAGTTTTCACTGCAACAACATTCACTAGTAATGCACCACAATGAAAAAGAAATTCAAGAAACAATTTAGGTCTCAGTAAATAAACACACACACACACACACACACACATTCTGGCACCTAATCTTATCATTTGAATTGTCCTTTCCACTTTAAATGGTAAAGCAATTACATTCTGGTGCCAGTCCACCTTAAATGGTCAGTTCGTTACTACGTATTTTATTTATATCTTGCTGATTTAAGGAGGTAATAACCCTATCATGGATAAGGTCTTCATCTTGTATTCCCAGGTAATTGCTAATGTTCTGCAGTTGAAATACTTCAAACACTTTTAAACTGTCCAGTTGCTCCTTTCATAACCTCCAGTTTCTAAAATGCAGCCAATACAGTTTGATCCACACAAGACCTTCTGTGGACCAGCAGCGCCCCCTACAGTTTAGTTTCACTGTTGGGTTTTGTCTCTCGATGTTGGAGAAATGGGTGCAGACAGTGTTGTTTTTTTTTAGGAAAGATGATTGGTCGATGAGTCTGTGCTTACGTGTCAACACCTCTCTGGGAGAGCCTCAGTCTGCATTGATATTTTTACTGATGACCTACTCTTGTGCACCCCCCGGGACTGTATGGGGACCCACAGGTTACAAACCCTTGCCTTATGGCAAACAATTTAGGATAATAGAATAAAAAATAAAAACATTCACAAGTGCAGTGAATACAGAGACAGGATGATACATATGTGAACAGGCCTCTGTCTCCCGATGGAAAAAAATACCAAGTGGGTGTTTTTTTTTAAAAGAGCAAAGCAATGTTTAATGTATAACACAACCTGCCCGTGCATGTGATTTTTCTCCATTAGTGTGGGATCATAACCTATGTGTCGAGCTGATTAAGGACATAAGGGCAACATGACTTTGTTTCTTTTCTTTTATTATTTCGGTCTAATTATTCCTGCCTGACTGAGTCTATAACTCTAACTCTTCCCCTTTAAATCCAATCTTTAGAATCTCACCCACTCATTTAACCCTGGATAAAACCTTCAGCATCAAATTACACAGACACTGCCATTCAATTAATGCAGGTATCAACATTAGCAGTGTTAAACTCCATGTGGAAATAATGCAGGGGCGTCCAAACTACTTTCAAAGGGGGTCGAACTGGATCATATGAAAATTCTTAAAGGGCCAATCTCTTTTTCCAAGGATATTATTCATAAATTATTTAGGACAGTGTTATATTTATTAACTACTGAATTTCACTTGAGCATTAACTGTTGCAAGAGATCAAAAGAGTGTAAAATCCAAAATGTTACTGCTCATACTTCTCTTTCTCTTGAAATCACCGTTTCTCACAGACAACTTTGCAGTTTTTTGCTGCAGCCGACACCAAATGTCGTTCTGTGAATTACTTTGTTGGCCCAGGTAAATGAATGGCGTAGGAGTAAACGGCTGTAGCTGGTGTGCATCAGTATTTCGGTGCTGTAACTGTATGTAGGAGTTAAAGGCTGTAGCTGGTGTGCGTCAGTATTTCGGTGCTGTAACTGTATGTAGGAGTAAACGGCTGTAGCTGGTGTGCGTCAGTATTTCGGTGCTGTAACAATATGTAGGAGTAAACGGCTGTAGCTGGTGTGCGTCAGTATTTCGGTGCTGTAACTGTATGTAGGAGTAAAAGGCTGTAGCTGGTGTGCGTCAGTATTTCGGTGCTGTAACTGTATGTAGGAGTAAACGGCTGTAGCTGGTGTGCGTCAGTATTTCGGTGCTGTAACTGTATGTAGGAGTAAACGGCTGTAGCTGGTGTGCGTCAGTATTTCGGTGCTGTAACTGTATGTAGGAGTAAAAGGCTGTAGCCTTTGTGCGTCAGTATTTCGGTGCTGTAACTGTATGTAGGAGTAAACGGCTGTAGCCTTTGTGCGTCAGTATTTCGGTGCTGTAACTGTATGTAGGAGTAAAAGGCTGTAGCCTTTGTGCGTCAGTATTTCGGTGCTGTAACTGTATGTAGGAGTAAAAGGCTGTAGCCTTTGTGCGTCAGTATTTCGGTGCTGTAACTGTATGTAGGAGTAAACGGCTGTAGCTGGTGTGCGTCAGTATTTCGGTGCTGTAACTGTATGTAGGAGTAAACGGCTGGATTATGATTAGGATTTTGACCATGGCCCATTCAAGGTCCAGTGTAAATATTAAACATAATATTTAAATATTTTTGAATTACACTGGCGCAGTACTGAAATACTCAGTTACATTTCTCATTGAGGAAAAGTCCCATATCCATTACAGCCCACCACAGAAAAAAGCCACTAGGCTCAACTGCAGCATTCAAGTGGCTTTAGGAGCTCGTTCTCACTCCTGCTTCATCGCAGATTACCCCACAACAGCCCCTCTTTTTCACCCTGTCTTCTTTTTATCGTTTCAACAGGAACAACTCTTTTAAAGCCGTTCGTGGCCTGTGGCACTGATTGTGTTTCTCTATTAAAAGGTGCTGTCAGTCACCTTCAGTTTAGAGAGTGGGCGGGGGGGGGGGATAGTAAGAGAGAGAAAAGGAGAAAGAAGAAGGAGAATGAGCAAGAGAGGGAAGTGAGAGACAGAATGAGGCAGAGAACAAGAAAAAGAGGTGGGGGAAAGGAGAGAGAAAGAGAGAGAGAGGGGAATATATAGAGAAATGAGAAATATAGAGGGATACAATGAAGACAGAGGGGGTGAGAGAGAAAAAGACAAAGATACTAAGAGAAGAGACAGGTAGAAAGAGAGGAGACAGTAGGGAAGGAAGGAAAGTGGTGAAAGAGAAAGAAACAAAGATAGAGAGAAAAAAATAGAGGAGAGAGAATGAGGGGGACAGGGGGAGAGGGAGCAATGGAGAAACAGAGTGAGAGAGAGACAGAGCGAAAGACAGAGAGAGAGAGAGAAAGAGGGGTCCTCGGGGCCAGTGTAAAGTAATAAATGTTATTAGGAGACGGGGGCCAGGAGTCAAAGGTTACCCAGCTCATTACCAAAAAAAAGTCAGCCACGAAACACCATTAGTCTCTGCACAGACACTTTACTGAAACCTGTCAAGCTCCTGCCTTTTTCATCTCTCTTCTCCACCCCCTCCATCCATCTCTCCTTCACTCGCTCTTCTTCAGGACAAACCGACTCCTGCACAGAAACTTTACCCAATCTCCACCATAAAAAAAATTAAAAAAATAAATCAATTATATAAACAACAGCCTGATATATTTGGTTACGTTTTGAGGGCAAGCCTGGTCTTATAGGTAGGGATGGTATCCACCCCACGCGGGAGGGTGCTGCCTTACTTTCTTGCAGTATAGCACATAGTCTTTTAGTTAGTCAGCAGAGTAGTGTAGATAGCTGCTGACAATCCAGAGCCGGGACCAGGCCGCAGACAGACAGGCTAAACCGACCGTCTGCGAACTGTCTTGAGGCGTCACCCAGGTTCAACTGTATTGAGACTGTGTCTTTCCCCCGAACTAAATGTAAAAGTAGAAAAACAAAATCAGCCTGTTTCAGCAACCTAATCAATATTAAATCATACACAACACCTAGCAGCAACACCTCAGAACTAAAATTTGGGTTACTCAACATAAGATCACTAAACTCAAAAGCACTCATCGTAAATGATATTATAAGTGATCATAAATTCAATGTTTTCTGTCTCACGGAAACGTGGGTTAAACCAAATGAATATTTAGCACTAAATGAAGCCACCCCCCTAGGCTATAATTATGCACATAGCCCAAGAATATCAGGCAAAGGAGGTGGAGTATGTGTAATTTACCAAAATACCCTAGAAATTAGTCTTAAACAATGTGACACCTTCTCTTCTTTTGAGGTTCTCTCCACTATTATTACAAATCCGGTCACAAAAAAGGACGCATTTTTATTATGCAACATTTACAGACCACCAGGGCCTTACTTAGAATTTCTGAAAGAATTCAGCGATTTTGCTACAAACCTAGCGGTGTGCAATCATAAAGTTATAATTGTAGGAGATTTCAATATCCATTTTGAGAAGGAAAGTGACCCACTAAAAAAGGCATTTACCTCAATCTTAGACTCTATTGGTATTACTCAAAATGTAACAGGGCCTACACACTACTGCAGCCACACTTTACACTTAGTTCTGACACTAGGTCTTAACATTGACAAAATTAATATCTTACCGCAATCCTCAGCAATCTCCGATCATTACTTAATTTCATATGAGCTACGTTTTAGCCATAATATATGTAAGAACCCTCGCTATTCTACAAGGCGTATAATAAAACCATCTACCGCCCTACAATTTATAGAAAACCTACCAGAACTATCGACCCCAGTTCCAACTCCATCAGACCCAATGGACCTAGATGTACTAACTGATTACCTAGAAAATACCTGTCGATCTACTTTAGAAAAGGTAGCACCACTTAAACATAAAAGTATAAGACAGAAAAAGCTCGCACCATGGTATAACGATAAGACCTGTACTTTAAAACAAACATTACGAAAACTAGAGCGGAAATGGCGATCAACCAAGCTTGAAGTGTTTCATTCTGCCTGGAAGGACAGCCTTATAGAGTATAGAAATGCCCTCACTAAAGCTCGCTCAGCATATCTGGCCTCGCTGATCTCCAATAATAAAAATAATCCGAGAGCACTGTTTAGTGTGTTTTCTAGAATTACAAAAAATCAAGCAGGTTCTGAACAACTAATTCCAGCAACTCTCACCAGTAAAGATTTTATGGACTTTTTTAATAATAAAATTGAGAATATTAGACAACAAACTCTAGCCACAGGATCAAATCCATCCTGGCTGCCACCTGATGTGAATGAAATAAAACATAATATAACTGTAAAAGAAAGACTTGAAACCTTTTACCCACTCCCACAATTAGAACTAGAGAAGATTATCACCTCCGCAAACTGTACAACTTGCACACTTGATGCAATTCCCACAAAGTTGCTCAAAGAAGTACTACCAGCTATTATTGATCCTCTTTTAACTATAGTAAACTCATCGCTTAGCCTGGGCCATGTACCCAAAGCTTTTAAACTAGCAGTTATTAAACCTATGATCAAGAAACCAAATCTTGATGCTAGTACACTGTCTAATTACAGGCCTATTTCTAATTTGCCATTTCTGTCTAAGATCTTAGAAAGAGCTGTGGCCCAACAACTTAGTTCATATCTACATAAGAATCATATATATGAAAAATTCCAATCTGGATTCAGGCAACATCATAGTACAGAGACAGCTCTAGTCAAGATAACAAATGATCTTCTTCTTGCCTCTGATCAAGGCCACGTATCCCTGTTGGTGCTTCTTGACCTAAGCGCAGCCTTCGATACAATAGACCACAATATTCTCATAGAAAGGTTAGAAAACATGGTTGGAATCACAGGGACAGCCCTATTATGGTTCAAATCTTACTTAACGGAACGTTATCAATTCGTAAAAGTAAACAATCTAAATTCAAATTATTCTAAAGTAAGATTTGGAATTCCACAAGGCTCTATTTTAGGACCATTATTATTTACATTATACATGTTACCGCTAGGCACAGTTATAAGAAACCATGACATTAACTTTCACTGTTACGCAGACGACACACAATTGTATATTTCAGCCAAGCCCGATGACAAACACAGATTAAAGAAAATAGAGGACTGTGTAAAAGACGTGAAAGGCTGGATGTTGCGTAACTTCCTCCTTCTAAACAGCAACAAAACAGAGGTCCTGCTTTTGGGTCCAAAAGTGACAAGAAATAAATTATCAGATTTAATTTTAAATCTAGCTAACTTTCCAGTTAAACCTGGTTCAGCAGCAAAAAATCTTGGTGTCATAATTGACCCGGATTTATCATTTGATCAACACATATGTAGTATCACTAGGACAGCTTTTTTACATCTTCGCAATATTGCTAAGATTAGAAATGCCTTATCCCTCCAGGACGCAGAAACATTAGTACATGCCTTTATTACTTCAAGGCTTGACTACTGTAATGCACTACTGTCAGGATGCACCAGCAGCAATTTAAGAAAACTTCAACTAGTTCAAAATGCTGCAGCTAGGGTCCTCACTAAAACTAGAAAATTTGAACATATCAGCCCAGTTCTATCATCACTTCATTGGCTGCCTGTTAAATTCCGCATTGACTACAAAATTTTGTTATTAACATATAAAGCTCTACATGGGCTTGCTCCTGAATATCTTCAAGATACAATTTCCTATTATGAGCCTCCACGTTCACTCAGATCACAGAATACTGGATTTTTAAATGTTCCCAGAATTCAGAAGGCCTCAGCTGGGGGAAGAGCCTTTTCTTATAAAGCCCCCCAACTCTGGAATGATCTTCCAGAAAATGTTCGGGACTCAGACACAGTCGCAATCTTCAAATGTAGGCTAAAAACTCATTTGTTTAGTTTATCATTTGGTAGCTAATGCTCCCCCATAGATAAAGGCGGCAGATCCGGGGGTCCATGGACACAGGGAATTATAGTATACTGAGACGCTGGTGTCGTCCCGCCGCTTCTCGCGATCACTCAGGTTTGTTGACGGTGGAGCGGAGGGATGCCAGTGTTTCAGGATGCTCCCGTGTCTGTGTGTCCTCCTGGTTCTCTCCTTTTAGTTAATGCTGTCATAGTCAGATCTGCCGGAGTCATTAGCCACACTCTGGAAATTTTCATATTTTCTACTTTACAAACACAAAACAGTTCAAAACTAATTCTATCCCTTTACATCTTTCCGAGTAAACGACTGCCCACCTGTCTGTCTGGACACTGATGGATGACTGTCGAGATCCTCCTCCACGCTTCAGACCAGCTGCCCACGCTCCAGCAACCACCAAGTGCCTTGAAGCTGTCCCTACACTGAAGTTCTCATGGACTACTAACTATCATCACCAGTAGATTGACCAGAGGAGGATGGGTCACCCCTTGTGAGCCTTGGTTCCTCCCAAGGTTTCTTCCTCAGCTGGGGGAGTTTTTCCTTGCCACTGTCGCCCCTGGCTTGCTCACTTGAGGGTTTTACATTTGTCTTTACATTTCATGTCAAATCTTGTCTTACTGGAATTCTGTGAAGCTGCTTTGTGACAACATCAGTTGTGAAAAGCGCTATATAAATAAATTTGATTTGATTTGATTTGATTTGATATAAAGAACATCAACAGGACCAGAACAGAACAGACAAGACCAGGACGTCCAGCTCAGAACCAAGGAGAAGAACCAAGACTCAGGAGATTATCCTCCTTCAAAACAAGAGGAAGAGCCATTCAGAAGAAAGGACATGCAAAATGAGAACCTCCCTTTGAGAAAGAGGAAGGACCATTGATGTGAAGTGGCACAGGTTCAGTTCCCATTTGCGAACCTGACTTGAAACATTTCAAGCACCAACATAAACAGGTTCCGGGACCAGAAAAGTTGGTTCCCAGCTGGAACCAAATAAAAGTATGTCCTTCAGAGTGAACCGTGACATCGTCTGCGGGCGAGTCGAGATAAAGAAGCTCCAGAAAGAGCTCAGAGCCTCAAATAAAGCTTTACAGTGCAGTTGTGTTGTCCTTGATCATGTTCTGGGTAAAAACCAGAGACCCACACACATCTGTGGGTCTTCTGGTTCTGAAACAGGGAAATGGAAAACTGGAAATTATCTGATTTGGAAAGAAAAATCACAAGGAATTAAAAATGCTCTGTGTGTGTTTCTGGGCTGTGTTCTGAGTGACCCACAGTGGCATCACATTTAGGCGACTGTTCTCCGCTGTTCTGGAGCTCAGCAGACGGCTCTGGAACACAGACAGAACTCATTTCCACGTGTCTCGTATCTCACTGTGATCTGACCGCGCTGTAAACAGTGGATTAACCATGAATCTGTCCTGACTCTATAGCTTTATCTCTGGCTTTGAATTCAGACACAGTGCTGGAACACAGCCTCCACAGCGCCCCCTGCTCATGTCCTAGGTTCCCATCAAATCTACTCTCAGAGGAAAAGGAAGAACCACTCAGAGGAACTCATTTCATCACAAAACAGTCAGTTCCCATTCCCCTGCTACCCTCTATGTCTGTCAGCCTCTCTATATCTCCCCCTTCCTTACCTCCCTCGCTTGTATATTAAAGGAAGAGGCACATGAATAAGCAATAACAGAGAGAGAGAGAGAGAGAGAGAGAGAGAGAGAGAGAGACATAGTCACACTAGTCAGGCACCTTATACAGCTCTGCAGCACATCTGTAACCATGGCGACAAGATCTTAAAGTCACAGTTCACCAAAAACAAACTGCGCTTTATTTGTATCTCAGACGACCGTCCTGAGCAAGACATCACTACTGAACCTCAGTCATGCCTCCGTCCTGACCGAGCAAGCTGATTGGATGAGAGACATTCCCTGAGAACTGATAGAAAATGAATAAACAATACATTACTAAAGCAATCATAATTATTTGAGAGATAAGTATTTTACAAATGTAAAATAATGTGAAATCTATAAAAAGGGAGCTTCCTTTTCTGGTGGTGCTGGTGTGTTTGGACGTACAGTGTGAGAGAGGTTATTTACAGAGACAGAGCAGAGGTCACTTTTCCCACAGTCTGCGCTTCCTTTAAAAAGAACAGGTGCCAAAGTTCTCCTAGTCCCAGAGGTTAAATAGTTTCCCACTTTGCTCAGAACTGCGGAAATAAAAGAAATACATTCTGACCTCCTGCTCCACTTTGGTTAGATCTGCTCTGTCTCCGTTTTGTCTGATTAAGCTTCTCTAACGGATCAGATCTGGTTTTCACAGGTCGCAGTTCACCGTCTCACACAGGAAACATGACGCAAGTGTTTCAAATCTCATTTTACAGCTATTTTCTTCAAAGTAAACAACTTGTAAGGGTTCGCTGAGAGCTGCAGAGTCAGTCAAGGCCAAAAGGGGACAAAATTCCCAATGAATAAGGACCTGAAGCGCACAAAAGGAGACTCACATTCAAAGCGAGAAAGAGAAGAACCTTCCTAGGTTTATGAAGATGTACCTCTGAGAGGGAGGGAGTCAGGGAGAAATGGGGATGAGGTATGCAGAGCAACAGATGGACTACACTCTGTAAAATTACAAAGTGCTACAGTGTGGACAGTGGAGATGATAAAATAAACAGTGAGTGTAGAACCAAAGAGTAATATGCATTAGACAAACTGTGATAATTATACACTCATTCAGCTGTGTTCCCCCTCACAGTGGTTTGCTCCACAGCCCCCCACTGTCCATCACGAGAGTTGCCACGTAGTTGCTCATAGATCTTGTTAGTCACAAATTGTGTTTATTTGGGTTTGTTGCTGAAGTTATTTGCTCTTGCTCTCTACAGCGAAACTTCATAGTGAAATGATCACTTTCCATTAAGAAACTGTTAGATGAGATCACGCCACTATGCCCATGAATAGTGGGCCTCCTACAGGCCATTCTTGGTAATACTGGTTTAACGTACTACCTGTAGCCTTAAAAACAATGCTTCCCCCCCTCAGTAACTACCCTTGAGAAATGTTTGTGTTTATTGCCCCCCCCCATAGAAATTTAATATATGCCCCTGTTATATGTCGTTAGACTCAGTTGGCATCATTTGTTTGTTGCTCTTGGTTTGTTAGTTGGTTGGATGTGTACTAGTAAGGCTGTGATGACTGTGTATGTGCTGCACAGGAACAGACTGTATATTCTGGTTATTATTCCCTGAACACTACAGTACACAACTATTCACAGCATCTCTGCTGCATTAGGGATGATCACTGATCTAGGGATAAGTTAAAGAGTACAGAAGATGTGCAGAGGTTAGTGTTCTCTGAGCGTGTTGAGTCTGATGAACAGAGGTTAGTGTTCTCTGAGCGTGTTGAGTCTGATGAACAGAGGTTAGTGTTCTCCTCCGAGCGTGTTGAGTCTGATGAACAGAGGTTAGTGTTCTCCTCTGAGCGTGTTGAGTCTGATGAACAGAGGTTAGTGTTCTCCTCCGAGCGTGTTGAGTCTGATGAACAGAGGTTAGTGTTCTCCTCCGAGCGTGTTGAGTCTGATCATCATAATCATTAGTTCATGTTCTTTTCTGAGTGTGATGTGGTTCTTTTGCATTTCAAAAAGATGTGATTTAAATTTTAATGTCTAAGAGGAAACTTGTAGCATCGTGTAACAGAAGAGAAAAGTGGATTTAAAATAAGGACTCTGCCCTGACTAGTGTCTGCAATTAAACTTCAAACGTTCTGCATGTGACCTTTTTTGTTTTTGGTCCCAAGACATCCCAGACATTTGTTCAGTTCTAAGCTGCTTTTACACTGAAATACAGAAGACTTTCACCCAGTTTCATCAACAAGGCTGAGCCTCCCGCTGTTTGTGTTTGGTTTTGAGCGAGTGGTTTTTACCTGCACTACTCTGCCCTCTCTTAGGGGGAACACAGTTGATCTGAACAGACACAATGTCAGTTTTGATGCTTCCTCATTGCACTTCAGGCCCAAAAGTGGAATAGCACTGACCTAAAAAAAAAACAGCCAGCGCTATTTACAAAGCCCTTGGAGCAGAGACACAACAAAACACTGTTTTTACACACTCAGCTTCCACTCCTCTTACAAACTGGTGTCCAGAGAGGGCCAGAAAAGAGAAATACTTTAAGGTAGATGTCAATTCATCAGCAATCTACTGCTTTTCAAAAGATGCCAAGATAATTCCCTTAACACCATTATCCCACACCCTCTGGGAGTTTATGTTAAAAGCTGTTGAGCTGCCAGGGTTAAATTCACCACTTATTTACAGCAATAGTTCAAGCACAAATCAGATTTACACACCACTTTTTCTCTAATGCTTGGGCATAAGCTCAGTTCATTTAATCTACTAGACACTCTTAGTAAACGGGTTTCTCCATTGGACCAAGAAAGTGCCATTTTTAGAGCCTCACAGCAGCATTTTTCTAAAGCTTCACGGAGAAAACAATTGAACGAGGCATTTATACAGTCAGCTGATTCTGAATCCTAACCCTTCCAGCAAAACTCTTTGAAAAGACGCTGAAAAGGCAACTCGGCCAACCGTCTAAAAGTGAGAGGTGAAAAGACATCTATTTTAGTCTAGTCTAAATCTGGTTGAAAAGTGGTAATTGATCTATAAGAAAAAATAATCCCTGTCTTCGGCACAGCCCAGATTTCATTGACTATTATTTGACTAAATAAAGGCCACGAAGGAATGACCCCAATTTTGCCCAAAAAACAACATCCATAAGACACCTGGTGTTTCATGGGATCACCACAGTCACATACACCAAATAATACTCCTGGAAGTTACAGTGCAGTGCATAGTTGCAGGAGTTTGAAGTGTTTCAGCCTCTACAGCGTGTGATATCCCACAAGATCTCCAGAAATCAGCATAAATATGGCTAAAAAGAGCAAAACATTTGTAACAGTCCTACATTATGAATGGATATGACTGAATTGTTTTACAGTCACTACGTGAGCTCCTGTCCACTGGTGGCACTGTTTCACTACATCCACACCAGCTCTCTGTTCTGAACCTGTTGAAGAATCACTGAAACAGTGCTGTAAACTGTTGTGGGAGAATGTTACACAGGAGACAATCCTGCACAGTAAGGTTTAGGATAAAGATCAGGGTTAGGTTTAGATTTAAAGTTAAGTAAGATGACCATGTTTTGAATTTTAAGGAAAGAGAGCACTGGGAAAAATATGGCACGTTGCATTGAACATCCTCAGTTCAGCCCAGCTTTACTCGACTTTTCTGTTCCTCCACCAGGTGAATCAGGTCCTGGTTCTGGAACCGGGTTCTTGTTTAGTGGCTGTTCTCTCATGGTTCAGAGCGAGTCGAGTAGGGACTAAACCGTGGCGTGTAAACCTTGCAGAGCGCTGATCGTCCAGAGAGAGTCGTCACTCTACGCCACGCAACGCAGACGACCAGCACCAACTCTCCATCTGTAAAATCTCCAGCTGCAGCAGAGATCACGTTTGTTTTTATCCGACTCACGACGGCAGCTCGTAAAATGACGCCGTGGTCTTTTGAAGAGGTTCAAACGCTCCTTGGATCAAGTAGGTACAATGCAGTTGAAAGTCACCAATTATGGTTAAGATGTTGCGGCTGGGAGGCTTCAAGTAGGTCTAAGCTTCAGGACCATGGCAGGTTGTGTGTGTGTGTGTTTATTTTTCTGCGTGAGGAAACAAGGAAGACATTTGCCAAGGCCAATAAATAGCATTAATAGTCTATAAGGCTAAGTCATCTCCTTTCATTTCAGTCTATGTATGTTCTTAAAATAAAGTGGCTGCGGTGGAAGCAGTTTGACCAATGGCTGATGTGGATGCAGGTTATAGACCAATAGCGGTGGTGAGAAATCAGGACTTAAAAAGATGTCTTTAAAGCTGAATAATTACACACACAGAATGTGTGTTGACTGCAGAAAAAAAACATGATGTAGAATCAGTTTGAAATCCAAGACATTTTACACAGTTTAGCAAACCAAGCCAGACACATCACATCACAAAAAGAGGACGTGCGGCTTCGCTAGGTTTAGGTTATGTTTAAAGGTATAGATAGACTTGGCTTCAAAGCTGTTTTTAATCCACATTGAGTAAACACTGAAATGTCATGTGTACATCTACAGTGGTACACATTTTACAAAACCTGTGCGGTGGTGATATCATCAAAAGATTCAGGACCAATATCTGGGTCTGAAGCTCAAGAAGTAAAAGACCATGACAGAGGTCCAGTGCCGTGGCAAAATATTCTGATTCAAAACTGGATCAGTCAGTCTCTACGCCATCATTAAATGTTGATAAAGGGAAAGGTGATGTAACACAGTGGTAAACATGCTGCTGTCCCAACTTTGAAATACGTTGCATGCATCAGATTTGTAATGAGCAAATACTTACAAAAAACAAAGGGAAACTAATCAAAAATGTTGCTGTTGTGAACAAATGAACGTCCTAATCACTGCTTTCTGTCTTCTCTAGTATTCCACATACTGTGTACTGTATATATGTACATGTGGCCCCCTGGTGGCCTGGAGGTGTGTCTTTATAATGCTTATAGTTAGAAATGCCTGTCGTCTCATTCATTACTTTTCTGCATTAAAACTGTGTGGTAAATGAGATGGGTTTATTTTAATTAACCAAAGAAACATACAGTGAAAATACTGGACTCGCTAAAAGTGACATGCTCTAAAAGTGTAGTTAATTACTGAAGAAATATGACACAAATACTGAACAGAATTACCACAGAGAACATACACTGTCCCTGTAGAGACTGAGGCCGGACTGTGTTACTGTATATTGCATCAGTGTCCAGAAGACGGGTCCAAACAAATTAATCGGGTCCCAGCCCTGGGTCCAGTTGATTTGCAGCTGATTAACATCACCCATGACCACTACGATAACACGCTTCTTTGGGATTCAGGGACTGTGGATATTAATGAAACTATAAACTACTCACAGGAATAACCACTGCCTTCTGTTCTTTATCACTTTAACTCATCCCAAGGGCTTCTACTGGAGATCTGTCTCTCCAACTCATCCCAAAGAGGTTCACTAGAGCTTCATCACTCCAACTCATCTGAAAGATATTCATTGTTCTTCATCTCTCCAACTCATCCCAAAAGCGTTACTGGTGCTTCATCTCTCCAACTCATCCCAAAGATATTCATTGTTCTTCATCACTCCAACTCATCCCAAAGAGGTTCACTAGAGCTTCATCTCTCCAACTCATCCCAAAGATATTCAGTGTTCTTCATCACTCCAACTCATCCCAAAAATGTTACTGGTGCTTCATCTCTCCAACTCATCCCAAAGATATTCATTGTTCTTCATCACTCCAACTTATTCCAAATATTTTACTGGCGCTTCATCACTCCAACTCATCCCAAAGAGGTTCACTAGAGCTTCATCACTCCAACTCATCCCAAAGAGGTTCACTAGAGCTTCATCTCTCCAACTCATCCCAAAGATATTCATTGTTCTTCATCACTCCAACTCATCCCAAATATTTTACTGGTGCTACATCTCTCCAACTCATCCCAAAGATATTCAAAGTTCATCTTCACGCCAACTCATCTTGAAGAATTTCACTGGCACTTCATCTGTCCAAGTTATCCCAAAGACGTAAAAGAGCTTTATCACTTCAACTCATCCCAAAGAGGCTAGTTTCATAACTCCAATTCAATCCAAAAATTCAGTTATCCTTATTTAATACAAGTCATTACAAAGGGGTTTAATGGATAATTTATCCCAAGTGTAATCACTGAAATTTCATCAATCCTATTCGTCCCAAACGTGTTCAGTAGACCTTCATCGGTTCAACGCATCCAAAGGGTGTTAGCAACTCGTCCCAAAGTTGATTCTCATCGTGAGAGTTTTCACAGAGAAAGGGATTTAATGAAATATATTTAAATATAAAAGTTTGTAACCAAATAAAACACTCATCAAGCTGAGCGTCTCCACCTGTCGGACAGATCAAAGACTTCCACTGGTTTAATAATTTCACACGCAGCAGAAACACAAACGTGTTCAGAGTCTGAGGAGGAAGAGCTGGGTGTTATTTATAAACAGAATGAGAGATAATCCTCCTCCATTTCACACAGCACCGTCACGTTCCCTGAGCATGAGGACTTCCCGAGACATTGCTCTCCAGCAGAGTCAAGGTTCTGCCAAGGCTTTTTCAGCCTTCAGGAGAAAAAACATATATATATATATATATAAATATATAAATAATATATAAATAAATAAAGATCAGGCCTCTGAGGGGCTTCATGCTCAAAAATGAACACTAGTGGAAAAAAATGAAGCAAACATAAACCAACAGCTCCCCCTACAGCACAGAGAGAGAGAGAGAGAGAGAGCGCAGGGAAGGAAGAGGGAGAGAGAAAATGAGAAAAAAGACTGAGATTGAAAAATGCATAGAAGGGAAATTGATCGAGCAAGCGAGAGAGAGAGAGAGAGAGAGAGAGAGAAGAAGCAAAACAGAGGGTCCAGAGAAATATAGACTGAAAGAAGGAAAAGAGGGAGGGAGTGAAGGAGAATGACAAGAGAGAGGGAAGGGGAGAAAGTTTGAATCAGAAAGAGATATAAAGAGTTAGGGACTGGGAAATGAACAGAAAGAGAGAGATAGAAGATGAGAAAGAAAATGGGGCAAAAAAAGAATGAGGACTGAGAGAGAGCAGGAATTAAAGAGAGGAGAGAGAATGGGAAAAGCTGAGAAGAAAATGAGAGAGAGAGAGAGGGAGAGAGAGAGACAGAGCGTTGTATTATATAAGCAGCAGTGTCATGAGCACGAGGATTGTGGGTAAAGGAGTGTTGAGCGCCATGTGACTGAGAGAAAAAAAAGTGTGTGAGACAAATGATAGACAAATAATAGAGAGAAATAGGCTGAGAGAGAGAGAGAGAGAGGAAAAACTTTATCAGACTTGTGTGTCATGGCACATGGTTTGAAATAAATCATTGCGGCATCTTCTCCCGATCATGTGTTGATTGAGAGCCGAGGGGGGCGTAACCATGCATCCAAAGCAGCTCGCAGCATGCACTGCAGCCCTTCTAAAGAGACTGTCCACCTCTGCTGAGTGTTGTGGTCCCCCGTGCTACCCCTTCCCTGTGTTAGAGCTGGGCTGGTGCAGGGCAGGTCTTTCTCATTGGTCTGTAGAAGACAATGACACTACACTGGTGTCAGAAGTGGGATGTGGCCGGAGAGAGAAGACATTTTCACGTAGGAACTCTGGAGAAACTCTGGAATATCAGGTCACGGAGAGGTTCTTCAACACATGCAGTGCACAGATGCATTCTGGCAGCTTAAAATGTTCGGTGTGGGGCGGGGCGTGTGCAGGAGATACGGCAAATTCTCTGGGACTGTATCGGCTCCGTTTACATATGCACAGACACAACCTGGCGCATGTACTTGGGTGCTAGGAGTATAATGCTTGCGTTTACACATAGAGCTCCTCTGGGTAAACTTCGGAACAACTGGGTTACTGTGCATGTGGCGTCTATAGCGATTTATTTGAGCTTTTATTTAAAGATAAAGATAAAATACAGATGCAAGGGCTAAGAATAACTAATGAATATATGGGAAACTATGGTGGCAAGGGCCAGAAGAGTGCAATGCTATAACTGTGCAACAAGAAAGTAGATACTTAAGTGTCAATACGTCAACACCTAGTATTCCTTTACAATATAATGATTTACATTGTGGGGACCTGCTGGTGGTCCCCATAAAAACAAACTTGACAAATTCTGACATAAACTGGTTTTGGTTCCCACATTTTTATATAATCCTGTTACACACACACACACACACTGCAAATATAAAGTGATATACTGAGATTGGATCAATATATCAATAATTAAAACTGAAATACCTACAACCACTACGTCACACCCTGTTACTGTATTAAATGCTGTGTGTTTGAACACCATTCTTAACAATATCACTTTGTATCATCCATGTAGTTTATATGCACTCGGTATAGTTTATTATACATACATTCGGTACAGTGTATTTTACTTTATACTCATTTAGAACTGTGTACAGGGGTTGGACAGTGAAAGTGAAACACCTGTCATTGTAGTGTGGGAGGTGTCATGGGTAAACTGGAGCAGCCTGGTGGACAATCTTCATTAACGCCACACTGCACCAGTAAGACCATGTGCATCCAATGGTTCAAACATTGTGTCCTGAAGACGGTGCCGTGTATCAGGACGACAATGCACCAATACACACAGCAAGACTGGTGAAAGACTGGTTTGATGAACATGAAAGTGAAGTTGAACATCTCCCATGGCCTGCACAGTCACCAGATCTAAATATTATTGAGACACTTTGGGGTGTTTTGGAGGAGCGAGTCAGGAAACGTTTTCCTCCACCAGCATCACGTAGAGACCTGGCCACTATCCTGCAAGAAGAATGGCTTCAAATCCCTCTGACCACTGTGCAGGACTTGTGTACGTCATTCCCAAGACCAACTGACGCTGTATCGGCCGCAAAAGGAGGCCCTACACCATACTAATACATTACTGTGGTCTAAAACCAGGTGTTTCACTTTCATTGTCCAACCCCTGTACTTTTAAACCCTTCCGGTACCGTGTGCTGCTCACACTAGTGTCTTTGGCTCCATCCAGCTCTAAATACATTATGTCGACTTGTATTTATTGCACTGTTTTTGTGCAATATAATGTTGTTGTTGTTGTTGGTGGGTTTTTTTTTTGTATTTATTGTTCTTTTTAACTCTCTGCGCTGTGTGTATTGTGTTGCATTGTTTTGGGGTTCTTTTTCTGTGTTGCACCATGGTCCTCGAGGAACGTTGTTTTGTTTCACTGTGTACTCATAAATAGCTGAAATGACAAAGCCTCTTGAACTTGAAGCTGAATTGCATGTTCTTTGGACTGCTGAAATGTAGTCAAGGCCCTTAAGGGAGAGGATCAATAGTCTCAATAAAAAAAGAAAATACTTTTGCAAGATCTGGCCATGTTTTTCAGCTGGGTCAGTGTACTTCTGGGTCGATTTAACAACACGGAAACACACTCACCTCGTCTGACCCACCTCCTCTGTCTACACGCATTTGCATGATGTCCTCTTGAACTTCACCCAAATCCTCCTCCATGACTCTACCAAGGCCTCTTATGAAACTGTCCGAGGTCAGTTCAGCAACCTGCTGCAGATCTTTGAAGTCCTCGGACCAAACATTTCCACTTGAGGTGTTTTACCACCTTAAAACACCATGTCTCACTTGATAACACATTAAAGACAAGACATTCTGCTCAATGCCACCTTAAAATCACCACATCACCTGAAAAAAACATCCCACTCAATACCACCTTAAAACACACAACATCCAACACAACACACTACTCTACATCCCCCTGAGCTTAGTCGGCAGTAAGTGTTGTACTATTTAAGGTGGAATGATAAAATACGTATAAAAAGCTTAAGCTTCACAAATTAACTGCTGGCACAACTTAAGGTGGAATGAGAAATTCTATTTAAAAGCTTAGGCTCCAGTAATATAGTTACACCATTTAAGGTGGAATGAAAAAAATAAAAACTTAAGAAGATTACACTTCACAAAAGAACCACTGCACAATTTAAGGATGAATGGAAATTCTATTTAGACACTTCAGCCCCAGAATGTAACAACTACACCATTTAAGGTGGAACAGAATGTTCTATTTAGAGCTTTGGGCTCCACAAACAGAGGGCCACTATTTAAGGTGACATTAAAAATTCTGTTAAGAAGCTTATGCTTAGAATGTGTTTCTTTTTTTTTCACTCTCATTTTCATCACCACATAACACACTACCTCCCCCTAGTGGCTGTCAAAGTGGAGAGTCCTGCAGTGCCCCGTGATTGAAAACTTTGGAATTATGTGGCTTTATTTATGACTTTCTTCAAATTTTTAAATTCTGGAGCAGAGAGAATAGCATTAGAATAATAACAGAAGGCAACACTTGCTGACACTGCAGAAGAGACAGTGTTGTATGCAGATGTTTTGGCACCCACTGCCCCTCTGTTGTACGATTACAATAAGAACCTTAAGGTTCTTAAGGTTCTAGCATCCTTTTTATTCTTTTGAAATTGATAGTTTTACTTCATCTGTCTGTGTGTGATGAATAGTTTCAGCAGAAACTCACTTCTCCACTTTACACACATCCCCCCGGTACCGGACTCGTGAGAGGCTTGGTGTCCGATCCGTTTCTCATTCTCTGCGGCTGGTGGAAATGTTTGAGACTGGGGGAGTCCTAGATTATGGGGGAATTAATGCCAACTTCCTTGGTGTCATTTTCTTTTTTATAGAAGTAAATAAGTACAATGTTTTGGAAAAAACGGCTATACATTTTATTTTAAAAGTCATAAAACAGCAAACAATCTGCTTTAAAAAAATCAGATTTTGGTGAATATTTACATAATGTAAACACTTAGAATAAACCAAACCATCCCTTTAACTGTGAAGAGAACCATTTCTCTTTGAGGAGAAAAAAGAAACACCACATAATAAAGACTTTTGAATATAAATCTGCAGACAGACGAATGTAAACACTATTTTAACGTACACTAAATTCTTAACAGTTTTAAACAACAGAGTATTTCTGGCCCCTTATATGTTTGGCCCTAATGTACCACGCTCTCGGTGGAGTCATGTGTCTCCTTGTGCCTTCACAGACCGAGACCCCTGGAGCCGAAGAGCTCTGAAACTCAGACACTCAAAGGTGAGGAGACCACCATCGACTCGTCAGCGTCATGAACCCATGTGCTCTACCTACTGAGGGTCAGTGTCTCGAGTGACTGTTGTTGTTTTATTTAAAGTAAATAGTGTAACTGCAATGTCAGTGCTGTAGGAGCTTCCAAGCACAGAGAGCAATAGCGGACGCCCTTCAGCGCTCTGTGTTTGTGTGTGTGTTGTTTCACGCTTCTTTAGCTGTGCCTCAAGGACACGTGACTATACCCCAACACTAAACAGAAACACTACTCTGGCATTTCTCACAGAAACAAGAAGAACTCAAGATTAATTTCCAGCTCCTGCTTCTGTTCCATCGTTTAATAAAATCCCAGTGGCACTGCTCTTTAAAACTACAACAAACACCAGTCCATGAGCTCCGAGTTACTGCATTTCTTCATTTCAAAGTTATGACAACGTTGAACAAAGTTAAAGAACATTACACTCCTTCAAACTGTGATTTCAATAAACGTTCTAAAAAATCAAATGGAAAAAAGCAGAGAATCTCTACTCTGTATTTTGCTGCAGTCGTCGGGAGATGAAGAGTTCCCAGGTCAGTCATCTGTACATTTCCTGATGTCTACAATGGCCCCGGCCCTGACTCGTCACTCCAGGTGCTGTCAGACTAACAGAAGGTAGCCGTTAGTGCTCTCCTCCAGGAACGTTGAGCTCTGGCTTCACATTCTCGACTTAGGCCTGTGCTAAGGTTTCAGCTCCTGTTTTGATCTCATATAGAGCTCGCCTGGGGAAGTAGCAATGGATAAAAACCAAGGCAATATCGGCTGAAAATCTAAATTTAAAAAAAGGAAGTAGTGTGAGTAAAAGAAGATGGTCACAGTTGTAAATCTGCACATGTTTCACTCTGTTTCAGAGGCCCTTCCTCTCCCCCCAGTTACTCCATGCAACACTAGCTGACGTAGCTGCTTTCTAACCCAACAGAACTGGGCAGTCGGTGCTCTCCTCCGAGCGTGCTGAGCTCCAGTGGTGATGTGTAAACACGGGGTTGAGTTCCCAGTTTCGAAGCGTCATGTGATAAATATTAAAATGTAACAAAATGAGGGTAAAATCAGAGAGAAAAGTAGGCGAAATGTAAACAAAATGAGGTGAATAAGGTCTGAGAGGCACTTGTGAATAAAGGAGGATTGTCACAGTTGTAGACTACACCTTTCCTGCTGTGCGCTGGAGTTCAGACTAATCCTTGTGTCATAGCTCATCCTTCTTCTGCCTGAAATCTTCTCCTGCTCTTGTTTTCTTACAGTTGCACACAGCGCTGTGGTCAGAGGGCTGAGGAACAAGCTCCATGTCGGGATGGACCGAGGGGTTCCCCACCTGCCGAGCGGCATAGGCCTAAAAAAACAGAAATACATAAGTAAATACATAAGTAATTAAAGTGAAGTGGTGCAGGACGTTCAAGTTTGGCTTCAGCTTTTAATTTCTGTGCTTCACGTGAAGTTAAATTACTCCATTTAATCAACTGAAATAAATATATCGCAAAAATGACAATAATAAATGCACCAGAGTAAACCACTCTGGCATTAAAGGGTTAAAGAGTAAACGTAGCAAACAACATTTCTGCAAGTGAGTAATATGTTTATAAACCGCTGGTCTCATGAGACGACGATTCTAACAGCTCTGCAGCCCCTGAGTGAATGAGTTTATGCTCCACAGAGCGGGTCCCCCACTGAGGGGCGGCGGTGTTCAGAACAAAGTTACGTCATGATTCACTGCTATCCCTGAGAATACCGCTGACTGCTCCTTTAACAGGAGAGGGGCGCGATGTTGGGGAGCGGTGTTCCTAACCTGGAGGACAGTGTTGTAGTAGCAGTAGAGTCTGTGGGGTTGGAGAACTTCTCTGGCCACTGCTTGTCCAGCTTTAGCTATGGACTCCGCCTCAGCATCGTTCTCCTGACAAAAAGAATAGACACACAATGTAAAACTGCTTTGTTGTTCTTGATATACTCCAGTATTATACCGTTGTCGTATCCCCCACCAAAGCTGTGTTCTCTGAACTGCGAATGGAAACATTTGATCCTGTAAGAGTCCAGCCAGGGCTTGGGCTGCCTGCAGTGCCAGCTTTGGCCACTGGAGGGAGGCAAAGTCTACCACCAACTGAATCAATCATCCACTCCTGTTTACCTGGGAACTGAGGAGCTGCGTCTAGAGCCTCTTTGCTTGCGCCCTTCAAGCTTTTTTTTCTCTAAAGCTGCATTTTATCTGTGTTTTTTTTTTTTTTATATAAAAAAAAGGGGGTCTGTCTCCTGGTTCTGCACTTGGGTCTTATTCCTTTTTGGCTCAACTCCAGAGACATGGGTTCGATCCCAACACAGTGTGGGGCACCAGAACCTGCGCTATGCACTTTTGGAGGAGGATAGGAAACCACCTGCTCCCTCACTCCTCCTCCCTTGCCTTCAACACTTTATATACATTATACATGAAGTTAAAGAGTTGGAAGCTGCACCAACATCCTTTTAAAGCTCATCTCTGGAGCTCAACACACTTGGAGGAGAGCGCCGAGTGGTTACGTTAGGGTTATGTTACTAAACCATAACGTGCTCCTGTTAAACCACTGTTGGCTGAAACTGGACGAGTCCGGTTTGTTGTGAAATGACCCTTTAAACCAGTCGAAAGCTGGAGTCCTCACCTTTGCCCACTTTATTTTCTGGATGAGATCGGACAGTGTCCTCTTCACAGGGAGGTAGTGTTCTCCTGGTCTTAGGTGAGTGTAGAAGTGTTCATAATACGGAGAGTCCTGCTTTAACACCACACTGTTCCCCAGCATCAGGTACGGAAACCTGTAAGCAGCCACTGTCCCGTCCACGTTCACCTGGTATTTATACTGCAGAGAAAAACAGCCTTAAACCTGCTCCAGGAGAGTGTAACCATCACAGAACCCGTCAGAACCTGTACATTTTAGAGCTTTTTCATTAGATCTGTGTTAAATCCATACCGGAGTTCAAAGGTTTTCACTGGACATCACTTGAGTGATTAATATCGTAGTTTAATATTTCAGAATTGTTGTTTTTTTTATGTTTTTTGCCTGTGTTTACCTTAAAGAAGTCAAAGAATCCCACGAGCGGAGCTTTCCCCAGGTCCTTTTCCCTCTCTCTGAAGAAGAAGAAAGCTGTGATCCCAGCGTCCAGCAGCTCCGGGTGTTTTTTGGACATGGAGACGAGTTTAAGACGCTCCTCGCGACTGTCTCTGCCGCGGAAAAACGCTCGCCCCGTTTTATTCACCCACGCAGGGCCTAGAGAGACACAAGGGGACAATGACACGGAGGTAAACAGTGATCAGGTTTCTCTGTGCTCTTTGGAGTGATGCAGCTCTATTGAGTTCCTCTGGGATCAGTTGGAGTGAGGTTTCTGATCCAGAACTAAGCTTCAAACGCTTATAATCCTGATCCAAATCACAGCCCCCTTTTCCCCATCAAGGATCAGAACGATCTCGTTGGTTTTGTCCCAGTTTTTCAAAACGTTTTCAAGTTGATCCAGAAATCGCAGGATAAGGATTTCTACATCTGGGTTTTCTGCTCTGAGCTCCTCTATGTGGCCCTCTGCTGGACAAATGATACTTTAGCACTTTGTGATCATTTTACAAACATAAAACACATGTTGGTAGTGGATTGGAGACTCAAAAGTGTCCGTAGGGGTGGGTGTGTGTCGCCCTGTGAAGGACTGGCGCCCCCTCCAGGGTGTGTTCCCAGTGATTCCAGATAGGCTCCGGACCCACCGCCGCCCTGAACTGGATAAGGGTCACAGAGAGTGAATGAATGAATGAGTGAAAAAACTTTATAACTTTATAAAACATACAGGATAAGAGCTCATTTTGTAGTCGTTCTGTGTCGGTTTCAGATTGTTATTTTCGGTATGAAGCTGTATAAATGAGGATCATGTAGATATTAAACTCATGTCTGCACTCGTCTGCTTCTCTTTGGAGACCCTCGAGTTCGTAAGAGACCCGGGAAATTTGTGCTTGGAGTGAAATATACATCCGTTCATGTTTTAATGTCCTCCACAGGCTTTAATTAATACTCTGTCTTTAACAGAGAGCTCACAGAGAAAAGGGAGGTTCTGTGACACAGCGCTGCAGTAAAACACCAGTCCGGTCCCATTCCTTCATTTAAAAACGAAGTGCTTTGTATGAAACAGATGGACATTTCCTTCTGGTCGGCAGCTGAAGCCTCGTCCTTTGCTGGTTGGTGGGTTCAAGAGCGTGATCTGTTCAGACTGATGTCAGATGTAGGTGACATTATAAAGACAGTGTGAACAGCACAAAAACATCAGAATCTTGGCGTGAATTCAGGTTTGGGCCACTTTTACCAGCTGTGTGAATGTAGCATAAGTCATTTCTGTAAAAAGTGTATCCTCAACACTGTCAGTCCACCTTTAATCCACCTCTCAGTGCGAGATAAAATCATCCTGTCATTTGGTATTAATTTCCCAAGATTTACAGCGTTTAATTCTTCTTAAACGTTAGAGTGGATTCCCCAGGACCTAGATCCAAATCTTCAGGATCAAAAACCCAAGTTTGGATGAAACTGCTTTAATGAAGTCAGTCTGAGTGCCATCAAATCCTCACAGAAACTTCTAGGGCAAATCCTTTTAAATGTTTTCTGCAGCAAAGAAAAACAAATTCCCAGTTTCTCCACTGATTCGTCGTCATGTTGTGAAACAGCTGTTATACTGACCCCTAGTGGCCTGGATGTGTCAGAGATTCTGTACTAAGTCTGTTATAAACCTGGACACATTCATGTGGGGGACTCTATGTTCTTTGGCGCATAAAACGTTTCATTCAAGGAATACATCGTTATATATGAGAGTTGCACTTTACAGAAAAGACACTAATAAATAAACGCTTTAATAAATAAGTCAGAGTAGTGTCAGGACGGCATCTTTACAGATGGAGAGAAATGAAGCCCACACCTGTGTGTCCCTGAACAGAGAGCAGGTCGTTAGAAACTCCTCTCATCGTCTCCAGAGTGGAGTGTGTGATGTCGTAGGTGGGAAGGATGATGTCCCGAGTCTCTGTGGAGCCACACCATGAAATTATCGGGACAGGTCCTGGAACGTCGTCCACTTTACGACTCTCCAGTGGCCAGTCACCCACATTAATATAAAACTCGACGTCCGGCAGCTTCACCTGGAAAACAGTAAACAGAGGGTAAATCACTTTCTAAACCACATTTGATTTGATTATAAACCAATCGCACAGGTCCCGCTTGGTCCTGTTCAAAACGGTCAGGTGTTTTAATGTATAAAAAAAAAAGACAGACAGACAGACAGTCACCCGGAGGAAACCCACACAGACACAGGGAGAACACACCACACTCCTCACAGACAATCACCCGGAGGAAACCCACGCAGACACAGGGAGAACACACCACACTCCTCACAGACAGTCACCCGGAGGAAACCCACGCAGACACAGGGATAACACACCACACTCCTCACAGACAGTCACCCGGAGGAAACCCACACAGACACAGGGAGAACACACCACACTCCTCACAGACAGTCACCCGGAGGAAACCCACGCAGACACAGGGAGAACACACCACACTCCTCACAGACAGTCACCCGGAGGAAACCCACGCAGACACAGGGAGAACACACCACACTCCTCACAGACAGTCACCCGGAGGAAACCCACGCAGACACAGGGAGAACACACCACACTCCTCACAAACAGTCACCCGGAGGAAACCCACGCAGACACAGGGAGAACACACCACACTCCTCACAGACAGTCACCCGGAGAAAACCCACGCAGACACAGGGAGAACACACCACACTCCTCACAGACAGTCACCCGGAGGAAACCCACGCAGACACAGGGAGAACACACCACACTCCTCACAGACAGTCACCCGGAGGAAACCCACGCAGACACAGGGAGAACACACCACACTCCTCACAGACAGTCACCCGGAGGAAACCCACGCAGACACAGGGAGAACACACCACACTCCTCACAAACAGTCACCCGGAGGAAACCCACGCAGACACAGGGAGAACACACCACACTCCTCACAAACAGTCACCCGGAGGAAACCCACGCAGACACAGAGAGAACACACCACACTCCTCACAGACAGTCACCCGGAGGAAACCCACGCAGACACAGGGAGAACACACCACACTCCTCACAGACAGTCACCCGGAGCAGGACTTTGTTGTTATTAAGTTATATGTAAGAAGTACATTAAAAGGCACAAGTCTAGAGACCCCAGTCAAACAGTGGACAAAATTAATCTGACATTTTTATCCACACATCTAAACATTTGAAATACTTTATTTGAATGTATTAATTTATTTTTTTGTAAGTGGTTGTCAGCATATAATAAAAGGTGAGACTGACTTTTCGTGCAAGAGAGAGCAGCATTTCGTCGGAGAACATTTTGAAGTCAGTGTATCGCCCGAGGCAGCGGCGGTGAAGCTGGTTGTTGAGGATGGTGTAGTGGATAAGGCCTCCTCTACTGGAGAAACGCTTAGGGACCTCCTCAAGGAGCCGGAGCAGATCCACAGATGGAAACGAGGTGAAATCCTCATCGATCTGAGGCTCTGAAGCAGGACACTGCATCACACTCCGCCAGGAGGAAGCATCCGCCTCGGGACAGTCACAGTACTCGTGATAAAGTGGACCTAAAAAGGAATATTCGATGAGGAAAAACAGTACAGAAATAGGAATGTGCCCAACATTTATTCACAGAACACTCCTTCACAACCGGGCCCTAAAAGAATCAATAAATCACTTTCATCTGCAGTGAGGAAAAAAAATGAAATTTTAAAAAATATTGTAATTATTTCACACCGTGACCTGGACCTTGGAGATAAACAAAATCATACATCGGGAAAGTGTTTACACTGCTGTTAAATTTAAATGTAAGGGGGCAGCATTTGTTTATTGTCTCTGTCCCACAGCTCCAGGGATCTGAAGGTTGTGGGTTCAAGTGATTCCTGATTGGCTCTGGACCCACCGCCACCCTGAACTGGATAAGTGTTACAGACCATGACAAAATGAATGATTTACAATTTTATTTTTACATTTACAAACCGTTTTCTGGTTTTCTCTCAGTGTTTATGAGGGGGATCTGTTTGGTACAGAGCTCATTTACAAAAACCAGAGAAAAGACAGCGATTTTTTTAATGACAATTTTGAAAATGACAGTGGAAAGCTCTCTCTAATATTTCTCAGAGATTTCTGTAAAAACAATGTGATTATTCACCCTGAGCCCCAGCAGATATCTGTGCTTTTTTTAATGTCACTGTATCTGTTTTCTTCATCAATTTTATATTTTCAACTGTAAAATAAACTGTAAAAGCTTGATCACTGACTGTTATCATCCAATAGTCTGAGGACGATCTATGAGCCACGACTGAACCTTCAGCATCTGGGCCTGCTCTCACTTACGGTGGCTGAATACCATCAAATCCTCAAAGAAAACGTGTCTTTTTCCAGTGTAAAGCCTTCCTCGAAGACGCAGCAAAAAAGAAAGTAACTGCTGATACGCTGCACATATTGACACGTGTTGATCTTGTTTCTTGTTCACGGTCACAGCACTGCACTGTTCCTGCCCCCGCCTCCGCAGTGTCCCATATATATATATTTTATTCCTTGCCCTTGCAGCAGTATTTTATCTTTTATTTTTTTAACACCCTCTCTATTGTGAGGTCTACTGTGTTGTGTTTGTTGCTACTGTCTGCTAAATTTCCTCAGGGATCAATAAAGTATCTATACCCTTTGTTTCAGAGGAAAATAAACCCACTGTACCTTTAAGGGTGTATGGAGACTTGGCCACTGGTTTGTCCTTATGGAAGATTTCCACCTTAAGTCCGTAGTCTGAGCTTCCGTACATCCGAAACCTGACGAGGAACGATCCGTCTCCTCTGTCCAGAGGAGGAGGGACGTGGATACGGACGTGTTCCTTCGGAGACAGCGAGGTTATTCTCACCCTGAACGAGTCTTTACCTGAAATAATAAATGAATAAAGATCAATCACTCCCACAATGTTTTAAGAGAAGTCTTTATTGTAAAGACATTGTTGGTTTTAAAGCAAAGAAAAGCCATCGCTGTCAGAGTACATCCTTGTTTTACTTTTTTGTTTTAAACAAATACTTTTAAGATTTTCATTAAGAGAGAAAATATACAAGAGGCCTGCCTTTACTCAAAACAATCAGTTTTAGAACAAAAACTTTGTGTGCCTCATGTATATTTTTAAATCATTCATTAATTCATTCATCTTCAAGCACTTCATCCTGATCCTGACACACATTCACACACTCACTCACACCTGTGGACAGTTTCACACACTCATCCAGTCACTCACACACACACTCATCCAGTCACTCACACACACACACTCATCCAGTCACTCACACACACTCACTCACACCTGTGGACAGTTTCACACACTCATCCAGTCACTCACACACACACTCATCCAGTCACTCACACACACTCACTCACACCTGTGGACAGTTTCACACATTCATCCAGTCACTCACACACACATTCATCCAGTCACTCACACACACACATTCATCCAGTCACTCACACACACACATTCATCCAGTCACTCACACACACACTCATCCAGTCACTCACACACACACTCATCCAGTCACTCACACCTGTGGACAGTTTCACACATTAACCCAGTCACGCACACACTCACCCAGTCACTCACACACACTCACTCACACCTGTGGACAGTTTCACACACTCATCCAGTCACTCACACACACACTCATCCAGTCACTCACACACACACACTCATCCAGTCACTCACACCTGTGGACAGTTTCACACACTCATCCAGTCACTCATACACACTCACTCACACCTGTGGACAGTTTCACACACTCATCCAGTCACTCACACACACATTCATCCAGTCATTCACACACACACTCATCCAGTCACTCTCACACACACTCATCCAGTCACTCACACCTGTGGACAGTTTCACACATTCATCTAGTCACATACACTCACACCTGTGTATAGTTTCACACACTCACCCAGTCACACACACACACCCATACCTGTGGACAATTTCACACACTCACCCAGTCACTCACACACACACTCACCCAGTCACTCACACCTAAGGACAGTTTCACACATTAACCCAGTCACTCATACATTCATCCAGTCACTCACACACACTCACTCACACCTGTGGACAGTTTCACACACTCATCCAGTCACTCATACACACTCACTCACACCTGTGGACAGTTTCACACACTCATCCAGTCACTCACACACACACTCATCTAGTCACTCACACACACACTCATCTAGTCACTCACACACACTCACTCACACCTGTGGACAGTTTCACACACTCATCCAGTCACTCACACACACACTCATCCAGTCACTCATACACACTCACTCACACCTGTGGACAGTTTCACACACTCATCCAGTCACTCACACACACACTCATCCAGTCACTCACACACACTCACTCACACCTGTGGACAGTTTCACACACTCATCCAGTCACTCACACACACACTCATCTAGTCACTCACACACACTCACTCACACCTGTGGACAGTTTCACACACTCATCCAGTCACTCACACACACACTCATCCAGTCACTCACACACACTCACTCACAACTGTGGACAGTTTCACACACTCATCCAGTCACTCACACACACACTCATCCAGTCACTCATACACACTCACTCACACCTGTGGACAGTTTCACACACTCATCCAGTCACTCACACAAACACTCATCCAGTCACTCACACACACTCACTCACACCTGTGGACAGTTTCACACACTCATCCAGTCACTCACACACACACTCATCCAGTCACTCACACACACACTCATCCAGTCACTCATACACACTCACTCACACCTGTGGACAGTTTCACACACTCATCCAGTCACTCACACACACACTCACTCACACCTGTGGACAGTTTCACACACTCATCCAGTCACTCACACACACTCACTCACACCTGTGGACAGTTTCACACACTCATCCAGTCACTCACACACACACTCATCCAGTCACTCATACACACTCACTCACACCTGTGGACAGTTTCACACACTCATCCAGTCACTCACACACACACTCATCCAGTCACTCACACACACTCACTCACACCTGTGGACAGTTTCACACACTCATCCAGTCACTCACACACACACTCATCTAGTCACTCACACACACTCACTCACACCTGTGGACAGTTTCACACACTCATCCAGTCACTCACACACACACTCATCCAGTCACTCACACACACTCACTCACAACTGTGGACAGTTTCACACACTCATCCAGTCACTCACACACACACTCATCCAGTCACTCATACACACTCACTCACACCTGTGGACAGTTTCACACACTCATCCAGTCACTCACACACACACTCATCTAGTCACACACACACACTCACTCACACCTGTGGACAGTTTCACACACTCATCTAGTCACTCACACACACACTCATCCAGTCACTCACACACACCTGTGGACAGTTTCACACACTCATCCAGTCACTCACACACACACTCATCCAGTCACTCACACACACACTCACTCACACCTGTGGACAGTTTCACACACTCATCCAGTCACTCACACACACTCACTCACACCTGTGGACAGTTTCACACACTCATCCAGTCACTCACACACACACTCATCCAGTCACTCACACACACTCACTCACACCTGTGGACAGTTTCACACATTCATCCAGTCACTCACACACACATTCATCCAGTCACTCACACACACATTCATCCAGTCACTCACACACACACATTCATCCAGTCACTCACACACACACTCATCCAGTCACTCACACACACACTCATCCAGTCACTCACACCTGTGGACAGTTTCACACATTAACCCAGTCACTCACACACTCACCCAGTCACTCACACACACTCACTCACACCTGTGGACAGTTTCACACACTCATCCAGTCACTCACACACACACTCATCCAGTCACTCACACACACACTCATCCAGTCACTCACACACACACACTCATCCAGTCACTCACACACACACTCATCCAGTCACTCACACCTGTGGACAGTTTCACACACTCATCCAGTCACTCACACACACACTCATCCAGTCACTCATACACACTCACTCACACCTGTGGACAGTTTCACACACTCATCCAGTCACTCACACACACATTCATCCAGTCACTCACACACACATTCATCCAGTCACTCACACACACACTCATCCAGTCACTCACACACACACTCATCCAGTCACTCACACACACACTCATCCAGTCACTCACACACACACACTCATCCAGTCACTCACACCTGTGGACAGTTTCACACATTCATCTAGTCACATACACTCACACCTGTGTATAGTTTCACACACTCACCCAGTCACACACACACACCCACACCTGTGGACAATTTCACACACTCACCCAGTCACTCACACACACACTCACCCAGTCACTCACACCTGTGGACAGTTTCACACATTAACCCAGTCACTCATACATTCATCCAGTCACTCACACACACTCACTCACACCTGTGGACAGTTTCACACACTCATCCAGTCACTCACACACACACTCATCCAGTCACTCATACACACTCACTCACACCTGTGGACAGTTTCACACACTCATCCAGTCACTCACACACACACTCATCTAGTCACTCACACACACTCACTCACACCTGTGGACAGTTTCACACACTCATCCAGTCACTCACACACACACTCATCCAGTCACTCACAGACACACTCATCCAGTCACTCACAGACACACTCATCCAGTCACTCACACACACACTCATCCAGTCACTCACACACACTCACTCACACCTGCGGACAGTTTCACACACTCATCCAGTCACTCACACACACACTCATCCAGTCACTCATACACACTCACTCACACCTGTGGACAGTTTCACACACTCATCCAGTCACTCACACACACACTCATCTAGTCACTCACACACACTCACTCACACCTGTGGACAGTTTCACACACTCATCCAGTCACTCACACACACACTCATCCAGTCACTCACACACACTCACTCACAACTGTGGACAGTTTCACACACTCATCCAGTCACTCACACACACACTCATCCAGTCACTCATACACACTCACTCACACCTGTGGACAGTTTCACACACTCATCCAGTCACTCACACACACACTCATCTAGTCACTCACACACACTCACTCACACCTGTGGACAGTTTCACACACTCATCCAGTCACTCACACACACACTCATCCAGTCACTCACACACACACTCATCCAGTCACTCATACACACTCACTCACACCTGTGGACAGTTTCACACACTCATCCAGTCACTCACACACACACTCACTCACACCTGTGGACAGTTTCACACACTCATCCAGTCACTCACACACACACTCATCCAGTCACTCACACACACACTCATCCAGTCACTCACACACACTCATCCAGTCACTCACACACACTCACTCACACCTGTGGACAGTTTCACACACTCATCCAGTCACTCACACACACACTCATCTAGTCACTCACACACACACACTCATCTAGTCACTCACACACACACTCACTCACACCTGTGGACAGTTTCACACACTCATCCAGTCACTCACACACACACTCATCCAGTCACTCACACACACTCATCCAGTCATTCACACACACTCCCTCACACCTGTGGACAGTTTCACACACTCATCCAGTCACTCACACACACACTCATCCAGTCACTCACACACACTAACTCACACCTGTGGACAGTTTCACACACTCATCCAGTCACTCACACACACACTCATCCAGTCACTCACACACACACTCATCCAGTCACTCACACACACACTCATCCAGTCACTCACACACACTCATCCAGTCACTCATACACGCTCACTCACACCTGTGGACAGTTTCACACACTCATCCAGTCACTCACACACACACTCATCCAGTCACTCATACACGCTCACTCACACCTGTGGACAGTCACTCACACACACACTCATCCAGTCACTCACACACACTCACTCACACCTGTGGACAGTTTCACACACTCATCCAGTCACTCACACACACACTCATCCAGTCACTCATACACACTCACTCACACCTGTGGACAGTTTCACACACTCATCCAGTCACTCACACACACACTCATCTAGTCACACACACACACTCACTCACACCTGTGGACAGTTTCACACACTCATCTAGTCACTCACACACACACTCATCCAGTCACTCACACACACCTGTGGACAGTTTCACACACTCATCCAGTCACTCACACACACACTCATCCAGTCACTCACACACACACTCACTCACACCTGTGGACAGTTTCACACACTCATCCAGTCACTCACACACACACTCATCCAGTCACTCACACACACTCATCCAGTCACTCACACACACTCACTCACACCTGTGGACAGTTTCACACACTCATCCAGTCACTCACACACACACTCATCTAGTCACTCACACACACACTCATCTAGTCACTCACACACACACTCACTCACACCTGTGGACAGTTTCACACACTCATCCAGTCACTCACACACACACTCATCCAGTCACTCACACACACTCACTCACACCTGTGGACAGTTTCACACACTCATCCAGTCACTCACACACACACTCATCCAGTCACTCATACACACTCACTCACACCTGTGGACAGTTTCACACACTCATCCAGTCACTCACACACACACTCATCCAGTCACTCACACACACACTCATCCAGTCACTCACACACACACTCATCCAGTCACTCACACACACACTCATCCAGTCACTCACACACACACTTATCCAGTCACTCACACACACACTTATCCAGTCACTCACACACACACTCATCCAGTCACTCACACACACACTCATCCAGTCACTCACACACACACTCATCCAGTCACTCACACACACACTCATCCAGTCACTCACACACACTCACTCACACCTGTGGACAGTTTCACACACTCATCCAGTCACTCACACACACACTCATCCAGTCACTCACACACACACTCATCCAGTCACTCACTCACACCTGTGGACAGTTTCACACACTCATCCAGTCACTCACACACACACTCATCCAGTCACTCACACACACACTTATCCAGTCACTCACTCACACACACACTTATCCAGTCACTCACTCACACACACACTCATCTAGTCACTCACACACACACACTCATCTAGTCACTCACACACACACTCACTCACACCTGTGGACAGTTTCACACACTCATCCAGTCACTCACACACACACTCATCCAGTCACTCACACACACTCATCCAGTCATTCACACACACTCCCTCACACCTGTGGACAGTTTCACACACTCATCCAGTCACTCACACACACACTCATCCAGTCACTCACACACACACTCATCCAGTCACTCACACCTGTGGACAGTTTCACACACTCATCCAGTCACTCACACACACACTCATCCAGTCACTCACACACACACTCATCCAGTCACTCACACACACTCATCCAGTCACTCACACACACTCATCCAGTCACTCATACACGCTCACTCACACCTGTGGACAGTTTCACACACTCATCCAGTCACTCACACACACACTCATCCAGTCACTCACACACACTCACTCACACCTGTGGACAGTTTCACACACTCATCCAGTCACTCCCACACACACTCATCCAGTCACTCATACACACTCACTCACACCTGTGGACAGTTTCACACACTCATCCAGTCACTCACACACACACTCATCTAGTCACACACACACACTCACTCACACCTGTGGACAGTTTCACACACTCATCTAGTCACTCACACACACACTCATCCAGTCACTCACACACACCTGTGGACAGTTTCACACACTCATCCAGTCACTCACACACACACTCATCCAGTCACTCACACACACACTCACTCACACCTGTGGACAGTTTCACACACTCATCCAGTCACTCACACACACTCATCCAGTCACTCACACACACTCACTCACACCTGTGGACAGTTTCACACACTCATCCAGTCACTCACACACACACTCATCCAGTCACTCACACACACACTTATCCAGTCACTCACACACACACTCATCCAGTCACTCACACACACACTCATCCAGTCACTCACACACACACTTATCCAGTCACTCACTCACACACACACTTATCCAGTCACTCACTCACACACACACTCATCCAGTCACTCACACTCTAACCTGCGTTGACATTTTCACAGTCACACTACAATCCAAACTCCAAAATCCAGTTCTCATGACATAGGCTTCACAAACACATTATTTGTTTATTGAAGTTTAAATAAACGTGTAACAGTCGTGTTTACCTGGAGACGTAGACATGTTGAGCCCATTCTCATCAACTGACTGGATGTAGAAATACCTTACAGGGAGCACACCTCGGGAATCTAGCCCTAAACCCCAAACTAAACTCTTCCCGGGACTAACCTCGGCTTTTTCCGATTGTAATAGATCTGAGTTTACTTTAATACAGAGGATAAAAGCGATGATACTGACTTTTAAACTCAGAGCCATCACTAAAACTCATTTACTTCCCTGTGGCCACTGACTGCGCCCCCCCTCTTCCTCCTCCCGCTCTGCTTTATTAACTTTAATGTCATAAAAAAACTGTTTCTGAAGTTTAAACCTCGGAGCCGCCGTGTGTGCAGCGGGAAAATAAATCCGACGAGTTTCACTAATCCAGAGAAAAAACGTTCCGCCTGAGAGAGAGAGAGAGAGAGAGAGAGAGAGAGAGAGAGAGAGAGAGAGACAGACAGACAGAGAGAGAAAGAGAGAGAGAGACAGAGACAGAGAGAGAGAGAGAGACTTAATTCCACTTTATTTAACAAATAACAAAAAGATAACAATTTAACAAACTCTCAGTCCACATATTAAACATTGAACACACACACACACACATCACCAAACCATTACATTGCCTGATCAGCACACCCCATGTTAAAAAAAAATAAATAAACAAAAATACATAATGTCCTTCAGATTCAGAACACTCCAGTCTCTCATCCAGCTCAAAGAGCTTGAATCCCCACTCCTTTTCTCCAACAAATGAGAGTCCAGTGGAGATTCCTTAGACGAGTCTGTCATAGTCCGTGTTAAAAATCAGACACAGAGAGAACACACCACACTCCTCACAGACAGTCACCCGGAGGAAACCCACACAGACACAGAGAGAACACTCCACACTCCTCACAGACAGTCACCCGGAGGAAACCCACACAGACACAGAGAGAACACTCCACACTCCTCACAGACAGTCACCCGGAGGAAACCCACGCAGACACAGAGAGAACACACCACACTCCTCACAGACAGTCACCCGGAGGAAACCCACGCAGACACAGAGAGAACACTCCACACTCCTCACAGACAGTCACCCGGAGGAAACCCACGCAGACACAGAGAGAACACACCACACTCCTCACAGACAGTCACCCGAAGGAAACCCACACAGACACAGAGAGAACACTCCACACTCCTCACAGACAGTCACCCGGAGGAAACCCACGCAGACACAGAGAGAACACACCACACTCCTCACAGACAGTCACCCGGAGGAAACCCACGCAGACACAGAGAGAACACACCACACTCCTCACAGACAGTCACCCGAAGGAAACCCACACAGACACAGAGAGAACACTCCACACTCCTCACAGACAGTCACCCGGAGGAAACCCACGCAGACACAGAGAGAACACACCACACTCCTCACAGACAGTCACCCGGAGGAAACCCACACAGACACAGAGAGAACACTCCACACTCCTCACAGACAGTCACCCGGAGGAAACCCACGCAGACACAGAGAGAACACACCACACTCCTCACAGACAGTCACCCGGAGGAAACCCACGCAGACACAGAGAGAACACTCCACACTCCTCACAGACAGTCACCCGGAGGAAACCCACGCAGACACAGAGAGAACACACCACACTCCTCACAGACAGTCACCCGAAGGAAACCCACACAGACACAGAGAGAACACTCCACACTCCTCACAGACAGTCACCCGGAGGAAACCCACGCAGACACAGAGAGAACACACCACACTCCTCACAGACAGTCACCCGGAGGAAACCCACGCAGACACAGAGAGAACACACCACACTCCTCACAGACAGTCACCCGGAGGAAACCCACGCAGACACAGAGAGAACACACCACACTCCTCACAGACAGTCACCCGGAGGAAACCCACGCAGACACAGAGAGAACACTCCACACTCCTCACAGACAGTCACCCGGAGGAAACCCACGCAGACACAGAGAGAACACACCACACTCCTCACAGACAGTCACCCGGAGGAAACCCACGCAGACACAGAGAGAACACTCCACACTCCTCACAGACAGTCACCCGGAGGAAACCCACGCAGACACAGAGAGAACACACCACACTCCTCACAGACAGTCACCCGGAGGAAACCCACACAGACACAGAGAGAACACTCCACACTCCTCACAGACAGTCACCCGGAGGAAACCCACGCAGACACAGAGAGAACACACCACACTCCTCACAGACAGTCACCCGGAGGAAACCCACGCAGACACAGAGAGAACACTCCACACTCCTCACAGACAGTCACCCGGAGGAAACCCACGCAGACACAGAGACACCACACTCCTCACAGACAGTCACCCGGAGGAAACCCACGCAGACACAGGGAGAACACACCACACTCCTCACAGACAGTCACCCGGAGCGGGAATCGAACCCACAACCTCCAGGCCCCTGGAGCTGTGTGACTGCGACACTACCTGCTGCACCACCGTGCTGCCCCTATTCGGAATGTACAATTCGGAAAAATGGTTCTCGAACGCAGATTACCCATAATCCACTGTGATTTGGCTAAAAACTTAAAATACCTGTAGGTGACAAAATATATCATTTACAAGTGTTTCTTACGTACAGTACATGTGTTGTTCACGTCGACATGCGAGTGAAATTTACTGACGCTAAATCACAGCTTAGGAATGACTCTATTAAAGAAACTGGTAGGACATCACATGTAGTTCCAGCTGAAAAACATTAGAAAACGACTGTTTAATGCAAAGGGTGGGTTGTTAACAGTAACAGGGAGGGGTTTAAAAGTCCAAATACTTGTTAAATGCATTTTACTTTACTTTACTTTTACTCTACTTCGCGGAAATTCATTTTTCACGGGTGGGTCTTGGAACGCATCCCGCCAAAAAAATGAGGGATCACTGTACAATATTTCTGTGTCTGTGATGTTAAGAAATAATTGTCTTGAATCCACAGTGACACATGGCCAGCAGAGTCACAGGGTTCCAGGGTCCTGGTGACTGTCTGGTATGTTCTCCCTGTGTCTGTATGGGTTTCCTCCCACGGTCCAAAATCACATGGTAAGTGGATTGGCGACTCAAAAGTGTCCATATGTGTGAGCGAAAGTGTGTCACCCTGTGAAGGACTGGCACCCACTGGAGTTCCCAAGGACTTCCCAAGGCCACAGTTAGGGAGCTGCATCTGATTCAAAATGCAGCAACTAGAACTCTTACCAGAACAAAGAGAACCAAGCGCGTCACTGCACTGGATGCGATTAAACACTGGATTCATTTTAAAGTGCTATTAGTGCCAGAAGTGTATGAACCCAGTAGACCCCTTCAGATCAGTCGGGACTGGTCAGCTTGCAGTGCCCCGGGTCAGAACCACACTTTCGGGCTCTATTCTGCCTGCATCTGGAACAGACTCCTAGAAGATATCAGATTTGCCACAAATATTACAATCTTCAAATCTATATTAAAGACCTGACTGTTCTCCTGTGCCGTTGAGTAGCGCTACACTTAGATCAACATTTAAACTCTATACATTTCTAATTTATTCAATTTTTTTAGTAGTATTTCAATAAATGCATTTTTTTATTTCACTCTTTTATTTGTCTTTTATACTTTAATTTGATTTCATTGTACTTTAATAGCTTTTAAAACCTGTTTTTTTTTTTTTTTCAATGCTGTGGCCCTAAAACTCTGTCGTACTTTGAGTTGCCAATGTCTTGCCTTGCCTTGCCCTTCAGGGTGTGTTCCCGCTTTGTGCCCAATGATTCCAGGTGGGCTCCTGACCCACCGCGACCCGGAGTTGGATAAGCACTTACAGACAATGAATGGATGAATGAATTTTATCCAAAGCGACTTACAAAAGAGGATCTAACATTCGAACTACAGCACAATTTATACAAAAATATCTTGCATTAAGTGCAATATGCCAGGAAGTGCATTAAAGAAAGACATTCAGTGCAAAAGATACTCTCGGAAGAGCTGGGTTTTCAATGATGAAATGATAGAGAGGGAATAATATCGTTTGTATCATTAATAAAAAATAAAAGTGTAAAATCACAAAATGTCATAAAAGCAAATGAAAGGTTAAAGAAATTCTGTGTCTGTTCCAAATTATAGAATGCACAGATTTATGAATATTTTGATCCTAAACAGGAAGTTCCTGTTGTGTATTCATAATTAAAAAAACTCAAACTGTTTTCGGTAAAACAACACAAACTTCAGCTTAAATAAAAGAAACAACAAAAAGACACGTAACTAACTCAAGTGTCAGGATTGACGTATATTTACGGTATGGGCAGATTTAAAAATAACGCCGTGGAACCAATATGATGAAGGGTACAGCCTCTGTAATTGAGACACAGCCGTAGTGTGTGTGAGCAGCAGTGCAGTCTAACTGCTGCCCGCCTGCTCTCCAATAGAAAACCTCCCATGGCAACGAAGACAGCGTCATAAAGCCAGCTGGCCAATAGCAGAACTACTGGTATGAAACTCCAGCCAATCCAAGCGCAGGGGGCGGGTTTTGCGAAAAAGGGAAACGGGGCTGTGTGTGAGGGAGGAGCAGAAGGAGAGCTGTGTTTTGGAGACAAATCAGGTGTCTTTCTGAAGGTAAAGACCTGAGTAAGACTTTTCCACATTGTTTACATTGTGTTTATAACTCTTTCTCACACAGAAACGGGGGCGGGCACGCTCTCTTTCTCTGGAAAAGACCGTGTAAAACTGGGGAAATGTCGGAAGTTAGTCCACACTGAGTTCAGTGTTTATATACACACTGTTTGAAGGTTTGACCACTCAACCCAATTCCAGTTTGTTGTTAAAGCAGACAGGAAGTTAACTACCAGCTAGTGTAAGTTAGCAGCTCCTATTACTTCCTCCTATTGTGGACACTATCTTGCCAGTCTTATGTCATCCGTATATGTCTGTGAGGAGTGTGGTCTGTTCTCTCTGTGTCTGCGTGGGTTTCCTCCGGGTGACTGTCTGTGAAGAGTGTGGTGTGTTCTCCCTGTGTCTGTGTGGGTTTCCTCCAGGTGACTGTCTGTGAGGAGTGTGGTGTGTTCTCTCTGTGTCTGCGTGGGTTTCCTCCGGGTGACTGTCTGTGAGGAGTGTGGTGTGTTCTCCCTGTGTCTGCGTGGGTTTCCTCTGGGTCACTGTCTGTGAGGAGTGTGGTGTGTTCTCTCTGTGTCTGCGTGGGTTTCCTCCGGGTGACTGTCTGAGAGGAGTGTGGTGTGTTCTCTCTGTGTCTGCGTGGGTTTCCTCCGGGTGACTGTCTGAGAGGAGTGTGGTGTGTTCTCTCTGTGTCTGCGTGGGTTTCCTCCGGGTGACTGTCTGTGAGGAGTGTGGTGTGTTCTCCCTGTGTCTGCGTGGGTTTCCTCCGGGTGACTGTCTGTGAGGAGTGTGGTGTGTTCTCCCTGTGTCTGCGTGGGTTTCCTCCGGGTGATTGTCTGAGAGGAGTGTGATGTGTTCTCTCTGTGTCTGCGTGGGTTTCCTCCGGGTGACTGTCTGAGAGGAGTGTGGTGTGTTCTCTCTGTGTCTGTGTGGGTTTCCTCCGTGTGCTCCGGTTTCCTCCCACACTCCAAAAACACACAGTTGGTAGGTGGATTGGAGACTCAATAAGTGTCCGTAGGTGTGAGTGTGTGTGTGTGTCGCCCTGTGAAGGACTGGCGCCCCCTCCAGGGTGTATTCCCGCCTTGCGCCCAATGATTCCAGGTAGGCTCTGGACCCACCGCGACCCTGAACTGGATAAGGGTTACAGATAATGAAGGAATGAACAGAAAATATATTGCATTGAAGGGTTAGTAGTACCAGTGTTGTGTAAATGAAGTACATTTACAATTACCTTTATTTTAATTTTGATATGTTAATACCTTGAATATAATACTGCCGTTAAATAAAGGTAATTGTAAAAAAATCAGTAAATATGCACAGAATTAAGACAAAACATACAAAAGAAAACTTATATACACAAATATATAATATAAAGATACCAAAATACATTATTTAAATTACATTTGACAGAACTTTATCAGGCAAAAATTTTAATACAATTACGTCCCGTGAGGGAGCTTTTAGAGGCATTAATCTCTTCAGGTTTCTGGTCTCTATCACCACTCCTGCGTTAATTGCAGTAGGTTATTGAGATCACCTGTCCACTCTTTGTGTTCATAGGGGTCAAACGTAGAGCTGGGTGAGGAATTTTAACTTTGATTACAATGAATGACTTTTTTGTTTGTGTGTCTTTTGTCCTCGTAGTTCACTGACAAGTGATGCACTGTAAATTTGCTCGAGGACTAAAGATAGGATGTGTTTTTCTTATGTTGCTGGGAGCTTGAAGGTGTCGTTTTTTGGGCCGTACACGTGTCATATTTGGTGACGTGATTGTGCTTCAAGTGTTGAAACAGACTGCTGGGATTAGCTTAGTCTCTGAAACTTACATTTCTTTATTTTCTGTGTGTTCTTCTCCATAAACACAAAACAACACCAAAAATAGTTCTTGTTAAATATAATAGATTTATAAAAGGATTAATGCAAACCAGCAGCAAACTCACTTGACCTTCTTGTTCATCTTTCTCTTCCAGAAAAGAATCACATCCCCTTTCAAGTCTCGTGCACATTGGCCAAGCTCTACTTTACTTCCACAGATACATCAGAAAATATCACTCTGCAAAATAAATCACAATGATAAAACCAGAAGAGTTTAAACGTGAGGAAGGAATCTCCAGTTCTCGGGAAGCACTCTCCACTGATAACGTGGCTATATCTGGAAGAGAAACACAGAAAGTCACGAACAAAGCCTCGCCGTCTTTTGACTCTTCAGATCGTTTGAAAGGACATCTTCAAAAGAATGATCTCCGAAAACGCACTGGAGAGAAACCGTATCCATGCTCAGTGTGTGGGAAGAGTTTTACTCAACCAGGTGATCTCCAAACTCATCAGTGCGTTCACATATCAGAGAAAGCATATTCTTGTTTGGAGTGTGGGAAGAATTTTAATCATCAAAGTTCTGTCAGAAAACACCTGCGCATTCACACTGGAGAGAAACCGTATCAGTGCTTAGAATGTGGAATCAGTTTTAGAAGGAGGGACACTCTCAAAGTACACCAGCTCATTCACGCCAGAGAGAAACCGCATCAGTGCTCAGAGTGTGGGAAGGGTTTTACCAAATATATTTATCTTCAAGAGCACCAGCACATTCACACTGGAAAGAAACTGTATTCCTGTTCGGAGTGTGAGAAGAGTTTTAGTCAAAAGAGTCATCTTCAACGACACCAGCGCACTCACAGTGGTGAGAAACCACATCAGTGCTCACAGTGTGGGAAGAGGTTTATCACACAAAGTGATTTGAAAACTCATCGGCGCGTTCACACAGGAGAGAAACCGTATTATTGTTCGGAGTGTGGGCAAGGTTTTACACAGCACAGTAATCTCCAAACGCACCAGCGCATTCACACGGGTGAGAAACCATATTCCTGTTCAGAGTGTGACAAATGCTTTAGTCAAAAGAGTCAGCTTCAAAGACACCAGAGCATTCACACTGGAGAGAAAACGTATCAGTGCTCAGAGTGTGGGAAGAGCTTTATTCAGCTGCGTAATCTTCAAACACACCAGCGCATTCACACAGGAGAGAAAATGTATTCCTGTTCGGAGTGTGGGCAAAGTTTTACTCAGCGGCGTAATTTCCAAACGCACCAACGGATTCACACCGGAGAGAAACCGTTTTACTGTTCAGAGTGTGGGAAATGTTTTAATCATCAGAGTTCTGTCAGAGAACACTTGCACGTTCACACGGGAGAGAAACCGTATATCTGTTCAGAGTGTGGGAATTGCTTTAGTAAGAGTTATACTCTCAAAATACACCAGCGCATTCACACAGGAGAGAAACCGCATCGGTGCTCAGAGTGTGGGAAGGGTTTTAGTAAACCGAGTAATCTCCAAGAACACCAGCGCATTCACACTGGAGAGAAACCGTACTCCTGTTCAGAGTGTAACAAGAGTTTCACTCAAAAGAGTCATCTCCAAACACACCAGCGCATTCACACGGGAGAGAAACCGCATCAGTGCTCGCAGTGTGGGAAGTGTTTTGTTAGACGAAGTGAACTCCAGAATCACCAGCGCATTCACACTGGAGAGAAACCGTATTCCTGCTCAGTGTGTGGGAAGAGTTTTCCTAGACGGAGGAATCTCCAGAAACACCAGTGCACTCACCCAGAACAGAAACAGTAACACTGAAAACACGTGATAGTACCTTCAGACATTAGAGTTTACTGTATGGGTGTCCTGCGGTTCTACAGTTTCTGCTCACGATCCAAAGACACATGCTAGTAGGTGGACTGACTATAACAAATTATCCATAAGTGTGACTTGTGAGTAAAATGTGTCTTGTGTTGGATTTGTACATGCAATTGGTGTGTTCCTAGCCTAGCGCCCAGTGACTCCAGGTATGAAAAAGTTTTTCTGCTGATTTTGTTGATTGGCAAATATTTGGAGTGTCAGGTTTGGTTCATTTATTCATTATCTGTAACCCTTATCCAGTTCAGGGTCGCGGTCCAGAGCCTACCTGGAATCATTGGGCGCAAGGCGGGAATACACCCTGGAGGGGGCGCCAGTCCTTCACAGGGCAACACACACACTCACACCTATGGACACTTTTGAGTTGCCAATCCACCTACCAACGTGTTTTTGGGGACCGTGGGAGGAAACCCACGCAGACACAGGGAGAACACACCAACTCCTCACAGACAGTCACCCGGAGGAAACCCACGCAGACACAGGGAGAACACACCACACTCCTCACAGACAGTCACCCGGAGGAACCCACGCAGACACAGGGAAAACACACCACACTCCTCACAGTCACCCGGAGAAAACCCACGCAGACACAGGGAGAACACACCACACTCCTCACAGTCACCCGGAGAAAACCCACGCAGACACAGAGAGAACACACCACACTCCTCACAGTCACCCGGAGAAAACCCACGCAGACACAGGGAGAACACACCACACTCCTCACAGACATTCACCCGGAGGAAACCCACGCAGACACAGGGAGAACACACCACACTCCTGTTTTTAGTGATGAATAAATGTTATAGCGCTACACTCTTTAAAAAATGTGATAAGGGTTTGTAGAATGATGCCATAGAAGAGCCTCTTTTGGTTCTATTAAGAACCATGTGAGTGTGAAAACCCTGTTAAAATTCCATCACTCAGTCCTAAGGTTCTTTACCCATATCAGCAAAAAAAAAAAAATTATGGATCCAAACATGGTTCTTTTATGGCATCACTCAAAGAACATCTTGTAGCACCTTTATAATTACTATATTGTAAATTGTAGATGAACCTGTTTATTTCTGTGGTACCTGTTGATTGAGGATGATTGTGTGTGCGCTGGAAGTGACTTTCTAAAGTGAACTCAAGAAAAAAAACATCTTTCAAGTATGGAAGTAAAAGATATACAAATGTGATTGTATCTTCATTAGTGTAATGTTGACTTTGCATTTTCCAGTCTTCATGAATCCAGCCCATATAACCTAACGTTTGATTTGAGCTAGGCTGAATTTGCATGTGATGTTGAATGACTGTCAGTTATCGTTTCCTATTTTTTAGATTTTAAAAATGATCAAAGACACATTTGTTTGGAAACATCACTCATATAGTGTTTAATCTTCACTAAGGGCAAATGTAAATGTATTTCTTGGATTAATGGTTAGAGAAGAGGGCTTCGGACTGAAAGGTTGTTGGTTCGGTTCCCACGACTCGCTGGAAAATTGGGGGTGGTGGGATTGAAAGAACAGCACTGTCCTCCTCTTTCAGTCCATGGCTGTTGGGCCCTTGAGCATGGACCGAACCCACAACTGCTCCTCGGGCGCCGGGGATGGCTTCCTTCCGCTTCACAGCCCCTAGTGCACTAGTGAATGTGTGTGTGTTCACTGATACAGATGATCACAGGTTAAATACAGAACACACTTTGCGTTGTACAATACAAAATTTTTGCACCTTATTATTGTTATTTTTATTAAAATGTTTAGGATTTTGTTAAAAAATGATGGTTCTCTTTGGATGTTCATCACCCCTAAGACTCTAATTCTAGAATTTTCCCTGGTGTGAGTGAATGGAAGAGTGTGTGACATTGTCAACATATGTGAGTGAGTAGGTGTAATTGCCCTCAGGTGTTAGTGTGTGAGTGACTGTAATACTGTAAATCAATGCATTTATTCACCACTAATGAAATTCATTCAAGCTTCCTGCCTTCCTTCCTGTCTCTTTGAATGACAAAAACCAACATGACAGTCATATGTGGTGCCTATTTCTTTAAAATAAAAGTCACAGATAGCAAGAAAACAGTGGACCGTGGTTTTCCCACAGAGGGTAAAGCTATATTTGCTGCATTTTAGCACGTTTCCAGTCAAATCTACTGATTTTTTTCCTTCTTAGTCTTTGTAAAATAACACTTTTATTACAGAACGGTCTCACCATTTTCAACCTGGTCACTTTATATCAGGCCTACTCCTTGTATTGTTTAAAGTTGTTGAGAATGTTTGTGTAAATTTATTTTACCAAATACTGTGTATTAAAATCTATCAGAACAATTAAAACTACCAATCTGTCGGGTCGGATGGTGGGTCATCTCAGCCACGTGGATGTGCCTATTATTGGGTTTAAACTCATGTAGCTAAAGATTATGCCCAGTCCTAGTCCATGTCCTCCTTTCACTGGCAAATCACAATTCCAAATGCTGAGTAGTCCAGGACTAGGCTTAATTCCTGTTTGGGAAACCACCCCATAAAATCTACCCAGCCGCCTTTGAAGGATACAGCCTCTGTAATTGAGACACAGCCGCAGTGTTTGTGAGCAGCAGGGCAGTCTAACTGCTGCCCGCCTGCTCTCCAGTAGAAGACCACCATGGCAACAAAGGACAGCTTCGAAACGACAGCTGTCCAATGAGGGAGCCGCTTGTATGAAGCTCCAGCCAATAGCATCGCAGAAGGCGGGAGTTGTAGGAGCGGGAAACCGGGTTTGTGTGTGAGGGAGGAGCAGAAGGAGAGCTGTGGTCTGGAGATAAATCAGGAGGTGTTTTACTGAAGGTAAAGCCTTGTGTGAAAGACTTGTATATACTGTTTACACTGTGTTTATAAATATCTCACAGAAACGGGGATGGACATAATCATTCTCTGTAAAAGATAGTGTAAAATGTTGGGAATATGGGAGCTCTGTCCACATTGAGCTCATTGTGATATTCACACTGAGGGAAGGGATGAGTTTTTAATACATCCCTAACCAAGTCCAGTTTGTTGTCAAAGCAGACACTAGAAAGTAAATTACCAGGTAGAGCTTAGTGCTGTGTCCAAAATGGCTCCTTATTCATTATTCCCTTACTCACTATACAGTGCACTATTCAGTGGCGGTTCCTGCCAAATCCCTAAAGGGGGGCAGTTGTTGGTGTAACTGCTGAGGTGACCTCTTCACTGGACAAATTAAGAGCTAGCCATCTAGACAACTGACACATTGCACTGTACAAACTAATCAGGAATCTAACTTGACTGTTCTTTAACAAAGAGTTTTATTTCTGTGGTCACCTCATGTAGAAATACCACCAGCAACCACCAAATTGTCATTGAGTAGCCCTCACGGATGTTTTGAAGAGAGACCAGCTTTATCACTTCTTATACAAAATTCTATACATTTTTTACTCTTCAGTCTTCAGATGTTATTTTAGGTGCAGGAGTTCCAGAATGAAGAGTATTGTGAAGTTTACGGAATTCATGCTAACCAGGTCTGTAGCTGCTCTCTCTGGCTGCTCCGGGTATTCATACAGGGTTGTGCCCAAAATGAATCAATGCCCTATTCATCACTTCTAGTGCTGGGCAATATGAGCGCAAACCAATACCACAATTAATTGTACATTTTACAATGATTACGATTATTGAATGTTTTTTTTTTTTATTATTATAGTCAAAACACAGCACGTCCAAACGAAAAGCGCTGTGTTTTTCTTTGGTACTAGCTGCTCCAGTCACGGGGTCTGCCTTGGTATTTAGGTTGCTTCCATGTGGCAGATAGGGGCAGAATCATGTGACTAGAGCTTGGTAGCATGGTTTTAAATGGACAGTACATGACAACAGTGGAGACATAATAGAATAAAAAATAACACAATGTAACACAATGTTTGTTCAGAAGTTATAACTGTTATATGTTACATGTTACACAGGTTATAACTTATATACACTGCTCATGTATAAACTTAATAAACTTTCCTGATAAACTTTGATTTTGTGACAATGGCCTACACTAGTTTTGTAATTATTGAGATAAAACACGAAATTGACTTGTGTTTTATCATAGAAACAATCATTGTTTTAAACCACTTATCCAGTTCAGGATCGTGTGGGGCCGGTGCCTACCCGGAATCATTGGGCACAAGGCAGGAACACACTAGAGAGGGCACCAGTCCTTCACAGAACACAATCAAGAATTCATTACAAATATGGAATTATTCTGAAACTCAATCAATGCTGCGTATAATATCTCAAAAATGTGTATATTTTCTGGATTTACAACTGTTCTGTATATTATTTTCTCAGAAAAGGCCAGTTCTTTCTGCAATAGTGTGCACTTGTATCCAGGTGTTCTGGCGAGTTGTGCTTCCTTGGCGAAATGTGCTACTTTGCAGCTCTGCTCATGCTCAGACCAAAGTTTTTAATGTTTTCATGTGTTTTTCGTGTTAAATATGTTTTTCTCCGGTGCATTACACAATCGTAGTTCACTGTTATTATTTGCTTGAGTGTTCCAAATCTGTACACATCAAATTCAATGTTTAAAAACTGTAAAACCATTTCTTATCACCATAGTAATCATATAATATCTTTAATAAGGGGATATCTTCTGCTGTGTGTGTGTGTGTGTTTGTGTGTTGCCCTGTGAAGGACTGGCGCCCCCTCCAGGGTGTATTCCTGCCTTGAGCCCAATGATTCCAGGTAGACTCTGGACCCTCCGCCACCCTGAACTGGATAAGGGTTCCAGATAATTACAGGTTACAGATTAGCTTTCTGTTCATCTGCGTATATGCACATGTATAGTTTTGTACTGGTTCTGGTATTGGTCCGATGTGACTCACACGTCATGCCAAAGTAGCAAACTTAATTGGTCTTTTTGCATGTCAGTCACATTTCTTTTCCTGCAGTAGAAAGCGGTTCTTGGCCACGTTACGTGGTGAAAGGCACCAGACTCTCCCTCGAGAGTCAGGCAACATTTTAATCAAAAAAACCCTTTTTATAAATTTTTGAGGATATGTACTCACCATTTGCTGCTCTTAAACTCTGTTTGTGCTGGAAAGCAACGGACTGATTTTATATTTATTTTCCTCTTATTCAGGGAAAAGCTGGAAAAGTCTTCTCCTGCTCCTATTGTCCGAGGCATCTCTATGTTTTTTTTCCACAAATACGTCAAGAAACATCACCCAGAGGAATATTTCACAATGTTGAACCCAGAAGAGATTAAATGTGAGGATACAGAGTATGGAGACTCCAGTTCTCAAGAAGCACTCTCTGCTAATAATGTGGCTACATCTGGCCGACAAAAACAGAAAGGTACAGACAAAGAGAAACCCTTTGACTGTTCAGACTGTGGGAAGGGTTTACAGCGACAGAATAATCTCAAACACCATCAGATTGTCACCGGAGAGGAACTGTATCCATGCTCAGTGTGTGGGAAGAGATTTAATCATCAGAGTTCTGTCAGAAAACATATGCACATTCACACAGGAGAGAAACCCTATTCCTGTTCAGAGTGTGGGAATTGTTTTAGGAAAAGTTATACTCTCAAAATGCACCAGCGCATTCACACCGGAGAGAAACCGTATCAGTGCTCAGAGTGTGGGAAGAGTTTTACTAAACTAAGTAATCTTCAAGAGCATGAGCGCATTCACACTGGAGAGAAACCGTACTCCTGTTCTGAATGTGAAAAGACTTTTACTCAAAAGAATCATCTCCAAACACACCAGCGCATTCACACGGGGGAGAAACCGCATCAGTGCTCACAGTGTGGGAAGTGTTTTATTAGACGAAGTGAACTCCAGAATCACCAGCGCATTCACACTGGAGAGAAACCGTATTACTGTTCAGAATGTGGGAAGAGTTTTACGCGACTAAAGCCTCTCCAAATGCACCACCGTATTCACGCACGAGAGAAACCGTATTCCTGCTCAGTGTGTGGGAAGAGCTTTCCAAGACTGAGAAATCTCCAGAAACACCAGTGCACTCACCCAGAACGGAAGCAGTAACACCAAACATACTTGGGTGTACCTTCAGACGTTATAAATAACAAGATTCATGAATGTGTTCCTTGTGAGTTTATATTCTCCCTGTGTCTGTGTGGGTTTCCTCTGGTTGCGCCGGGTTTTTGAATTGTGGATGAACCTGATTACTGAGGAGGATCCTGTAGATTGAGGATGAATATGATGATTGTGTGTGTGCTTTAGAAGATTATTTCCAAAGTGAATTCACACAATATTTACTGAAGGACATATCTTCTTAAGACGGAAGTGAATAAGCTACCATTTTCTTTGTATCATCATCAATGTAATGTTACTTTAGCATTTTCCAATCCTCATGTATCCAGCCCATTTTTCCTGGACATTCAGCTGTGCTTTATTGCACGTGGTGTTAAACGACTGGAATGGAGAGAATGGGCAGTGATTAAGGAAATGAGACAGAGCTGATCCCGTTCAAATACGATGTTATTACTGATGAACTGAGCCAGTTACAATGCTTGCCATCAGCACACCCTTAATATACCCAGGCCAATCACAGGTGCACTCATATATGACAATTCTGTCTATTTAGTTGCATTGTGAATGTTTAAAACCGGCTTATTTATGCTTATCTGTTTATACCTGCTGCATATTTGTGATTATGAATTACATTTTTGGGTCACCTTCATTATCACCTTACTCTCTGGGCTTATCAGCGACAAACTTCTGTTTGTTTTTAATTAATGTATTTATTTTAAACCAAAAATTACTTTTAACTCTGTTTATGGGTGCTTGAGTAAAATTTACTCATTTATTTATTGTCTGTAACCTTTATTCTGTTCAGGGTTGAGGTGGGTCCGGAGCCTACCAGGAATCACTGGGCACAAGGCGGGAACACACCCGGGAGGGGGCGCCAGTCCTTCACAGGACGCCACACTCACACACCACCTATGGACACATTTGAGTCACCTATCCACCTACCAACTGGTGTTTTTGGACCATGGGAGGAAACTGGAGCACCCGGAGGAAACCCATGCAGACACAGGGAGAACACACCACACTCCTCACAGACAGTCACCCGGAGGAAACCCATGCAGACACAGGGAGAACACACCACACTCCTCAAAGACTGTCACCCGGAGGAAACCCACGCAGATACAGGGAGAACACACCACACTCCTCACAGACAGTCACCCGGAGGAAACCCATGCAGACACAGGGAAACACACCACACTCCTCACAGACAGTCACCCGGAGGAAACCCATGCAGACACAGGGAGAACACACCACACTCCTCAAAGACTGTCACCCGGAGGAAACCCACGCAGATACAGGGAGAACACACCACACTCCTCACTGACAGTCACCTGGAGGAAACCCACGCAGACACAGGGAGAACACACCACACTCCTCACAGACAGTCACCTGGAGGAAACCCATGCAGACACAGAGAGAACACACCACACTCCTCACAGACAGTCACCTGGAGGAAACCCACGCAGACACAGGGAGAACACACCACACTCCTCACAGACAGTCACCCAGAGGAAACCCATGCAGACACAGGGAGAACACACCACACTCCTCACAGACTGTCACCCGGAGGAAACCCACACAGATACAGGGAGAACACACTACACTCCTCACAACCCACAACCTCAGGACTGTGGAGCTCTGTGACACTGACACTGCCTGCAGTAAACTGCCCAGTATAAGGTCAATTAAACCCATCAGGAATACAACCCCTGGCAAAAATGATGGAATGATGGAGTTTTGGAAACACTGATGTAGTGAGTAATTTAGGGAATAAAGAGTAAGGAGACATTTCGGACAGTGTTCAGTGTTCTGTGTGAAAAACAGTGCAGTCTAACCTGCTGCCCGCCTGATCTCCAGTAGAAAAGCTCGCATAGCAACGACAACCCCGGTCTCAATGGCAGTTGGCCAATTAGAGAAGAGCTCATATGAAGTTCCAGCCAACCGTGTCTCAGGGGGCGGGATTTGTGGGAGCGATGCTGTATGAGAGGGAGAGGAGCAGAAGGGGTAACTGTACTGGAAATAATTCAAGTGTTTTACTGAAGGTAACGATTTTCCATACTGTTTTTAATTCTCTCTCACACACACACACGGGGAAAAGTAGGCACTGTAACCTGGTGGTCTAATTTTACTGAACTCTGCCAGACGGGAGAAATGTGAATGTGAAATGACTACAGTTAGCCCTTGGCTCAGTTTTTGGAGTCCAGTAAACGCCAGCAGCTATAAGTCAAAAATGTCGGAAACGTTTGCCTTTTGAAAAGCACGACACATTTGTATTTGTTTTCGGCTGCCGCCACCTCCGAGCTAAGGGACCGTCTACAAACTACACCACACAGTAGAAACGAAGGTGACGAACAGCGGGGGGGAATTCTGTATAAAATGTAAATCAGGATTTTTGAGCTACAAATAATAATAGAGCTGTTTTATAATTATTGCTCTGTTGGGGTCACGGGCCAGCAATGGTTAAATTTACCAATGTAGGAGGTGTAATATGACATGTGGGTTACAATTGATCAAATACAACTTCTTCAGAAACAATATCATCAAAGTTTGGAAGCTTTTGAAATATGTAATGAAAAATGTATCCGCACTGGCCAGTTACGGTTAAATTTACCAATAGGGGTAGTGTGTCTTTTGGGTTACACACATTTAGGTTCAAAAAGGTTCAAAAGCTATTGAAATGTATTCTCAAAAAGCCATCACCATGGGCCAGCAATGGTTACATTTACACTACACCCTTATATCGGTATGTCATGTGGGATACACTTGATAAAATAGTATTATTATTAGGGGTCCAGGCACTAAAGATGCTGAAGCCCTATTGTTTCTGTTCTGTTTTTTCATCTTCTGCTTCTTTTTCTCTGAAGAAATGCGATGGGCAGCTTAAACTGTAAGGCCTACAGACTTGATATTTGGTCAAAAGGTAGTAAATCCATCTATTTTCTGAAGCCCGTGGGAAAGGACCTTGTGCATTTTCATAACACATGGCAAAAACATTTTTTGAGGTACAGCTGTATTTGTGAGATGCTTGAAAGGCAGGCCGTTTTTAAGCAGAACCTGGAAGTCACACAGTGATTTTAGATACATATTCAACATATTCAAAATTCAACATATTTTATATAATTGGGATCTTAAGATTCTCCGGATGTCCATATTGTGTTTTTATCCAGGGACGAGTTTGTGCTTAAATATATGTGGGTTAAATCTCACCAGTGCTTTCAAAGCACACAGTTTGTTATGCTCTCATCAGCCCATCACCCCTCCCTCTTCTACACACACACACACACACAAAGAGTCTGAGAGGGGCCCACAGCTACACCTCCCTCTTTCTCTATCACCTTCCCAGAGACAACAGAACACCAAGGACCACCTTTAAAATATACACAACTGGCCCAAATCAAACCAAAATTGGTACAATTGTATGTCATTAATCTGAAGTGGTGTGTCAAATATGATCAAATTGCATGTAAATGTGTTACCATTTGACAGTTACTAGTTGCACAGGGCTCCAGTTTCCTCCCACAGTCCAAAAACACACATTGCAGGTGGATTGGCGACTCAAAAGTGTCCATAGTTGTGAGTGTGTGTTGCCCTGTGAAGGACTGGCGCCCCCTCCAGGGTGTATTCCTGCCTTGCGCCCAATGATTCCAGGTAGGCACTGGACCCACTGCGACCCTGAATTGGATAAGGGTTACAGATAATGAATGATGAGATAGTTGCACAGGCTTATTATTGATTATGGTGCCACCTACAGATGCAATAACAGCCAAAGGACAAAGACATTTTTGAAGCCCTTGGGAAAGGAGCTTGAACATTTTCACAGCTCTATTTCTGTGTTGTTGAGAAGGCAAGCTGCACAGCTGGAAATCACACAATAAAGAAAATCAACAATTTATTGATAATTATTAAAGTCCAGGTTCTAAAGATTCTGGCGATACCACATATGTCCATATTGGGTTAGAATCCAGTGGCAAGTTGGTGCTTAAATACACAGGGGTTTAATCTCACCGATGCGTTCAAACCATACCTTAGGTATGATTTAGATGTTGGTGTTTTAAACCTCTCGGTATCACTGCGGGACTCAGAATAGTCAACACGCCATCTCAGAGTGTCCTGTGTCCACTGATGAAGGCCTAGGGGACAATCAACCCAATTCAGTCTCAGCATTGATATCTATAAGGTACGTCAACAAGGTAGGTGTGTCTGACAGTGTGGACAGTGAGTTGACCCTGGTTTTTAAGTCTCCAGCAGCACTGCTGTGTGTGATCCACTCATAAATGTGCAACACACACTGACATCACCACAAAGTCAGTGTAACTACAGCACTGAGAATGATCCACCGCCCAAATCATATCTGCTCTTTGGGGGTCCTGAACTTTAGGTGAGAATCCAGGATTCTCAGGATGGGGTCGTGTGCCTGACACATTGGGCGTCTGAGCGAATACTGAGCTTGAGCCCTGTGAGTTGTAATCTTCTCAATGAGTTCATATGCACTTGGGTCATCAGATAATGAGAAACCTCTTTACCTGAGTCTGGCAGTAATTTAATTTCCGCTTTGCAAAAGTCAATGCCACAGAAAGATTCACTTCTTATGTGGGGAGTTTAACTTGACACAAACTTACCGCCTTGGATCTTTCAGAACTTGTGCCAAAACGCTATCTAGCGAGTTTTTGTTCTAGAAACATAATAAACATAGCCCCAGAAAGTTTAGAGGGTCTACTTTTCAAATATCTAGAGATATAAAAGAAATGTATTTTTACCTGGTTGTTATAGAAAGATAAGTAACAGTTCCCTCTCAGAGACTCAGACCCTTGATGACCCACCCATTCGTATTCATATCATAATAGCATGCTAATCCGGCCGCTCCTATTGGAGGATCACGACGTGTGAAAACGCTCATTTTAGCCGTGTTTTAGCTGTGTTTTCTCACCGAGAGCGGAGCTGTCACACATTTCATCTTCCTGAGGAGGAACGGCTTCATTTTTCTGATGAGTAAGTGAAATATAATAGGCTTGTTTTTCTGCAGCACGATTGGTGCTGATTGGCATGGGATGGTACGCTACTTCAGTATCGATTCCAGACGGATTTTGTGAAGATGACGGTGAATGTTTTGTAAATGAGCATAAAACATTTATAAATGTTTTGTAAAAGTTCAGCTGATAGAGAAGAAAAAAACAGCTCGTAGAAAGTTTAGGGGCTTTGTTGCATTTCAACAGTCGTCTGAGGTTCATATGTAAGACTCTGATGCTCCAAAGCAGTTTTTGTTGTTGCTAAATAACTAGAATACCAATATTTACACCTAAATGGTTCAGTTGTTCTCACTGATGGGATGGTGGCTAATGGGTCATTATCTCTGACGATGGGGAGGGGATTTCTCACCTGTGTCTCACACCTAGCTCGTGAAAAGTCAGTGTGTGAGCCACAGGTTTAGAAAAATAGAAGAAAAACTAATTAAAACATCAGAAAGCTGTAAACACAGAGTTCAGAGCTCTGAATCTTCATAAATGTTCACGGTGTGTTTTCTCACTATAAATCAGCTCCTTTGAAAACAGGTTGTTGGGAAGTCCATGTTTAGAGTGAATTTAAACCGAACACAGATGAATGGCACAGACTTCTCACATTATTGTTGCTGAGTTTGGGCTGAAAATTAGCATGTGTAGCCATCAAAAGCGAGAATATTAATGATGACAGACGCCATAGTTTACTGTCTTCACTGGTGCTGTCTCTGAAAATAATACAGTGGTGAACCCTAAATCATGATTGAAAAATGTCTGCTATTTATGTTTTTTTATATGCATGGGCATAGTTTGTGCATTATATACTTAGCCAGACACACGGATATCGGCTAAAAAGTAGATTTGAAGTAGGTCATGTAGTGGATTTGTGGGTAGATGAAGTAAAACTTTTGCCTGTAGCCCATTGGCCTATAAATATTTAGCTTAATTAACTTTAACTTTGACTCATACGGATGCCGCCAGGCTTTCTGATGAAGGACCCACACTCATGGTGTTTATTTCAGTGAAAGCCTAATGTGCAACAAGTAGAACTGTGAGAGCTGGGGAGCTGTGCCGTGTTCAGTCCATGAAACAAAAAACTACATGCGAATACACAATGAGTAAAAAGCGCCTAACTTTACCACCATCATTTTTTGTGGTGAGACAATTCCTGTTAAGAGTCCTGCCAGTGAAAAAGCAACAAGCTTTAATCGTGCCGAGTTGAGTCATGTAGAGCCGTTATTTGGTTCTAGCTGCCAACAAAAAATACATTAACTTAAGAAAATACTTAAACTTGAACACAAACACATTGGCATCGCATATAAAATGTTGTATATAATCAGTCTATGACCCCACTGGGAACACTGGATCAAAACCAAGACACTTTCCTGGCTCTGGCACTGAATTTGGCCCAGTAGCCTTGCAGTGCCCTCATTAATGACGTGTCCTTGGTTCCCATTAAACAGATGCAAACATGAAACGTTTCCCTGATAACAGCAAGGTACTAAGAACCATGAATTGAACCCTTCGTTTGGTCTAAAAGGCCAGCAGAGGTTTCTGTTACGTTTACCAGATCAAGAAAGCTGCAGCCTGCCTTGACCTCTTTTCTTCTTTCTCTTTCAGAAAAGGATATTGTTACTTTACAAATTTAAATCCTGATCCCTGAGTCCAAGACACCTTTACTTTACTTCCACAAACGCATCAAGAAACATCACCCAGAGGAAAATATCACGATGATGAATCCAGAAGAGATCAAACGTGAGGATATGGACTGTGGAAACTCCAGCTTTCAGAAACCGCTCTCCACTAAAGTTACTACATCTACCAGACAATCACAGAAAAGCACAGATAAAGGGAGACTTTTTAACTGTTCAGATTGTGGGAAGGACTTTACTAGAATGAGTATTCTCAGAGGACACCAGCGCATTCACACAGGAGAGAAACCATATTCCTGTTCCAAATGCGGAAGGAGTTTTACTCTAAAGAATACTCTCAAAGTACATCAGCTCACTCACACAGGAGAGAAACCTTTTTCCTGTTCGAACTGTGGGAAATGTTTTACTCTAAAGAGTGCTCTCAGAGAGCACCAGCACATTCACACAGGAGAGAAACCGTACTCCTGTTCGGAGTGTGGGCAGAGTTTTGCTAGACCGTGTTACCTTCAAAGACACAAGCGCATTCACACTGGAGAGAAACAGAATTGTCAGAAGGGTAGTCTTCAGGAACACCGGCGTATCCGTACACGGGAAAAACCTTACTCCTGTTTGAAATGTGGGAGATGTTTTACTCTGAAGAGTAGTCTTAGAAAACATCGGCGCATTCACACAGGAGAGAAACCATACTCCTGTTCAGAGTGTGGGGTGAGTTTTGCTCAGAGTTGTATTCTTCGAGCACACAAGCGCATTCACACAGGAGAGAAACCGTATTCCTGTCCGGATTGTGCACAAAGATTTAGCGTAAGGAGTAGTCTCACTAAACATCGGCTTGTTCACACAGGAGAGAGACCGTATTCCTGTTCAGAGTGTGCGCAGAGCTTTAGTCGAAGGAGTAGCCTCAGAACACACCGGTTCATTCACACAGGAGAGAGACTGTATTCTTGTTCGGAGTGTAAGCAGAGTTATACTAGACAAAGTCATCTCCAAAGACACATGAGCATTCACACGGGTGAGAAACCGTATTTCTGTTCAGAGTGTGGGAAGAATTTTTCTAGACTTACTTACCTTCAAATACACAAGCGGATTCACACCGGAGAGAAACCCTATCTGTGCTCGGTGTGTGGGAAGGGCTTTACTAAAAAGTTGCATCTCCAGAACCACAACCTCATTCACACTGGAGAGAGACCGTATTTCTGTTCAGAGTGTGGAAAGAGTTTTACTAGACTGAGTTATCTCCAAATACACCAGCGCATTCACACCGGAGAGAAACCCTACCTGTGCTCGGTGTGTGGAAAGGGCTTTATTACAAAGTATCATCTCCAGACTCACCAGGACATTCACAATGGACAGAAACTGTATTTCTGTTTAATATGTGAAAAGAGTTTTAGTCAAAAGAACAATCTTCACAAACACCAGAGCGTTCACACTGGGGAGAAACTGTATCAGTGCTCAGAGTGTGGGAAGAGTTTCAGTAGACACAGTACCCTCCGAGTTCACCAGCGCAGTCACACAGGAGAGAAACCGTACTCCTGCTCAGAGTGTGGGAAGAGCTTTACGAGAATTAATAATGTCCATAGGCACCAACGTATTCACACAGGAGAGAAACCGTATTCCTGCTCAGAGTGTGGGAAGAGTTTCACTAGACAGAAGAATTTAAGTTCACATAAGTGCATTCCCTCAGAACAGGAGCCGTAACAGCACAGGCGAGGGTGTATATTTAGAGGCTTGAATGTGAAAGATTCATAAATGCTTTAGGAAAGTGATAGACTTCCTGGTGTTCTGTCAGTTTTTTTTCTTTTGTTGTTTTTGGGTGTTTTGTAACAGGAAATGGAATTATTTATATTGATTAATAACATCAAAGTAGTTCTAGGGATGGACAATACGGCCATAGTTTATTAGGGCTGGCTCCAAATATTCAGATATTTGTTTGTTGGGTAGGCATTCGGTTTATAATTTTGAGATTCGGATATATATATAATTGTTTTGGGATAAATGTGGCTGTAGATAAAGGCAACCATCCTTGTCAACATAAAAGTCTTGAACTAAGCCTAAAAACGCTACAGCAACCTACTTATAATGACGCATGGCAAAGCTACAGTTAATTTTTGTCAGCTTTACACCTCAAAGAAGCTCTGGTTTATTTGTGTTTACTTAGTGGCACCATGTAGCGCACAAGTTAGCGAACGACTCGGCGAGCGGAGCCATGCTGGGAGCCAAAAAAGTGCAGCTTTAATTTTACAGCGGGCACTGAGAGCTGATTTTCTGAATAATAGGACTGACCTACCCTCCTCTGGTCAATCTACTGGTAATAACAGTTAGGAGTCATATAAAACAGCATAATACGCTAAAACACCACACGTACAACGAAGCGAGGCGATGCTACGGTTCATATTGTCAGCTTTGTGCATGAAATTAGAGCACCTCCACTCAAACTGGTTAAATTGTGTATACTCGGTGCCCTTAGTTAGCAAGCTGGTTAGCTAAGTGGTTAGCGAGCGAAGCTGTGCTTTGGGCCACAGCGCAGCCTGAACAGAGGGATATTAAATCAGGGATTGGAAGCAGATTTTGTTAATGACAACAATGTACATCACCTCAAGTATTCGAATATTCACCGAAACCCCGTCCGAAGCTCCAAAGCCCAAAAATGGTATTTGGGACAGCCCTATAATTTATATCACAATATAGTTCTTAATATTGAACAATACAGTCATTCTGATATTGTTACGAACAACATAAATGCCACAGAAAAACTACAAAGTACAAACAAGGAACATGACATTACCTTCAAACATAAACCTCTTGGCTTTTCAAAGTTAAATATTTGAGCTAACTTTAAAATTGAGTGCAATGAACTGACAGCAGCGCTCTGTAGTGAACGTCAGTCAGTGACAGATGCTGTAAATAATTTATATTGAAAATGTGTTTAAAAATCAAATCTGTCATTTTATTTTGTGATATTTGTTGTTAATGCATCGTTGTCCAGCCCTAAGTAGCTCTGTTAATATCTGTATTATGGCACACATCATTCAGTGGACTACTGTTTTCGTATAGTGTCATGTTTGAGGATTTGTTGACATAAGTGTGCAGTTCTATTAAACACGAGGAGGAACATTTGTTAAAGAGACTACACTCTCAGAAATCAAGGTACGGTACGGGTACGTTATTGTAACTAAAGGAATGAAATAAAAATGTAAGAGTTAAAAATTGAAGTCATGTTCAGTGCTCAGCACCCACCCAAATGAACAGACGAGCTGAAAACCAGCAAAATATGTCTGTGGTTTATATATTCGTCTTGTATATGGATGCCCTCCAGGGTCAGTAATGGAACCAGGATGGGTTAAAAACAGGGTTGATGGGGCAGTCTACCTGAAAAAAAAAAAAGTAAATTATTTGGACCTCATAGGGAGGTAAAGGGCTGACCACATTAATTTGTTAAAGGCAGCCAAACAGTGTCCCAAAAGCAGACAGAATATTGACCCACACAGAGCCCATGGCCAACTCAGACCCAGGAAACCCATGTTCAAAGCACATAGGCCTGGACCCCAGCAAGACACCTGTAATATTACCTCATCATAGGTAACACGACTATTTCTCATTGGTTCTCTCTTATTTCTTGAAGGGAATGATAGTTCTTATGGTCTATGAACAAAAACACTGCATGAAAAGAGCCGTTTAATCTAGGAATTTCAGACAAAATGGAGACGGTCGCCAATGACCTGAAATCATAGCTGAGATAAATCTAACAATGGCTTCATTAATGGAAAATAAAAATATTAAATTTCAAAGCCTGTGACATAAATAAAGAAATGTAAGTGACATCCAAAATTCAGAGATTTCAGTGGATAATGTTAGAGTTTCCTTCTCCACGTCAATTATGTTTAAACCTCTTGGACTAATATTTAATGAGTTTTATATTTTTCAGTGATATTGTGTGTAACATTTGAAACATTTGAGAGATGTTTGTGTCTTGATTTTATAAAATGTTCTCTCTGTGTCTGCGTGGGTTTCCTCCGGGTGACTGTCTGTGAGGAGTGTGGTGTGTTCTCTCTGTGTCTGTGTGGGTTTCCTCCAGGTGACTGTCTGTGAGGAGTGTGGTGTGTTCTCCCTGTGTCTGTGTGGGTTTCCTCCGGGTGACTGTCTGTGAGGAGTGTGGTGTGTTCTCCCTGTGTCTGCGTGGGTTCCCTCCGGGTGACTGTCTGTGAGGAGTGTGGTGTGTTCTCCCCGTGTCTGCGTGGGTTTCCTCCGTGTGACTGTCTGTATGGAGTGTGGTGTGTTCTCCCTGTGTCTGCGTGGGTTTCCTCCGGGTGACTGTCTTTGAGGAGCATGGTGTGTTCTCCCTGTGTCTGCGTGGGTTTCCTCCGGGTGACTGTCTGTGAGGAGCATGGTGTGTTCTCCCTGTGTCTGAGTGGGTTTCCTCCGGTTGCTCCGGTTTCCTCCTACAGTACAAAAACACACGTTAGTAGGTGGTTTGGTGACTCAAAATTGTCCGTAGGTGTGAGTGTATGTGTGTGTGTGTGTGTGTGTGTTGCCCTGTGAAGGACTGGAGTTGTATGGAGCCCTGTGAGGACTGGGTGTATTCCCGCCTTGCGCCCAATGATTCCAGTTCCCTTGAACTGCACCTCTCCAGGTGCTGCAAATTATACCATGAGCACCACTGTCACACTTCTAGGCAGTGGTCACTCCTCTGCTTACGAGAAGGAATATAGACCTACTTATCCTCAATGGAATTCTGACTTGTCATTTTTCTCCAATGATTTACATGGAATTTCACTTTCTCATATCTGTAGTTACATATTTATTAGTAAGAATGTAAAATATCGTTCTGACTGTCACAAGGAGACAAGACAGAGGAAGCATGTGTGGAGATGAGTGACATTTTATTATTATACAAAAAGGAAGACACAAAAACAGAAACACAAAAACATGAGCAACAAACACTGACCAACAGGACAGGGCTTAAACAACAAGGGGTAAATGTATATACCTTTAAACTCAGTCACATGACTGCTTAACAGCTCACAGGTGTAGGGCGTGGCTAATAAGAGGAAATACAGTGCGCACAAAACCAAAACACAGGAATCCGGACACCAACCATTAAAAATGTGCATTCATTCATTGTCCGGAAGCGCTTATCCAGTTCAGGGCGGCGGTGGGTCCGGAGCCTACCCAGAGTCAATAGGTGCAAGGCAGGAACACACCCTGGAGGGGGCACCAGTCCTTCACAGGACTCACACATTCATTCACACCTACGGACACTTCTGAGTCTCCAATCCACCTACCAATGTGTGTTGATAGAACACACCACACTCCTCACAGACAGTCACCTGGAGGAAACCCACGCAGACACAGAGAGAACACACCACACTCCTCACAGACAGTCACCCGGAGGAAACCCACGCAGACACAGGGAGAACACTCCACACTCCTCACAGACAGTCACCCGGAGGAAACCCACGCAGACACAGAGAGAACACACCACACTCCTCACAGACAGTCACCCGGAGGAAACCCACACAGACACAGGGAGAACACTCCACACTCCTCACAGACAGTCACCCGGAGGAAACCCACACAGACACGGGGAGAACACACCACACTCCTCACAGACAGTCACCCGGAGGAAACCCACACAGACACGGGGAGAACACACCACACTCCTCACAGACAATCACCCGGAGGAAACCCACGCAGACACAGGGAGAACACTCCACACTCCTCACAGACAGTCACCCGGAGGAAACCCACGCAGACACAGAGAGAACACACCACACTCCTCACGGACAGTCACTCGGAGGAAACCCACGCAGACACAGGGAGAACACACCACACTCCTCACAGACAGTCACCCGGAGGAAGCCCATTAGTGTCGGTCGCGAACGAACCGGTTCAAAGAGCCGGCTCTTGTAAGTGAACGATGAGAGCCGGTTCCAGTCTAAGACCGGCCATTTTTTTTTGTAATGCTTGTCATTCAACCAATCAGAAAACAACAAGCAAAGGTACCAATCAGCAAAGGATTATACCACCAAGCAAGGAGGGGAGGGGTGGGTGGCATCCGTGTATTGTAGCAACATCAGTACCTTCTGAAAGAATCTTTTCAAAAACTGAGCAGATAATAGTGATGGGAATTTCGGCTCTTTTTGGGGAGCCGGCTCTTTTGGCTCGGCTCTTCATAAAGAACCGGCTCTTTCGGCTCCTAAACGGCTCTGTTTTACCACTTATTTTCACTGGTACAGAATATTACCTACATTTTACATGACTATATGGACAAAATATTATTGTTCAATATTAAAAATAATAAATAGTGTTGCAATGGCCAATTGTTTTTATGGCTGTCTTGTTATAACTCACTGACTGCACTCACACATTCAATTGTATAAATAACTGGATCTTTATGTAAACACCTTAATAAAAATCACTTGTAAACTCTGAAATACAGCCAATGGAACCCAAAAGGTAGGTATTACAAAATAGCTTATTAAATTAAATAATCATCCATTTCTGGGAAATAAAATAAATAAATACTCTGCAAAGTGCAAAACAGCAGCATTCAACGGTAGTGATTAAAACAACCACAACTGTCAACACACACTTACCTGATTTAACATTTTCTGTATTTACTTAATTTTTACATTATTTTATTTCTATAATTATTTACTGAACTCATTTACAAATAATAAAACAATAATAATTAAGTAAATATTTGTAAATTGGACTGCCCCCTGGAGTCCGTTCTCTGTTATAGTGCACTATATATACTGAGTAATGAAGGGAGTAAGGAGTCATTTCGGACACAGCTAATTTCTGTGAGCAGCGGTGCAGTCTAACCTGCTGCCCGCCTGTCGTCCAGTAAGAAAGCTCACATGGCAACGCGGACCTCGTCTCAACGGCTGTTGGCCAATCAGACAAGAGCTCATGTGACGTTTCAGCCTATCGTATCTCAGGGGGCGGGATTTTTGAGAGCGGGACTGTGTGAGAGCGGAGCAGAAGGAGATGTGTGTGCTGGAGAAACATCAGGAGGTGTTTTACTGAAGGTAAATATTTTTTTTCACACTGTTTGCACGGTTTATAACTCTCTTTCTCACAGAAACGGGGGAGGATATGTTCTCTCTATCGAAAGGAAGGTGGGAAAAGTGGGAAATGTTGGAGCTCTGTCCACACTGAGCTCAGTGTGATATTCACAGAGAAAGTTAGCTACTGAACAATGAAATGGAGGAGTTTGAGGAAGGGCTGCCATGTGAGAGACATTGATGTTCTTGGTGGTAGAAACCTGTACATAGTCTGGTGGTCTTATGTTTCACTCCTATAAACTGCCAGATGGGAGAAGTGTGACGAGGCTAATGTTAGCTCTTAGCTGTGATTCTGGGAGATACAGAGGCTTAACTAGTGTGACCAGACGTCCTCTTTTACCCGGACATGTCCTCTTTTTTAGACTTAAAAAATGTCCGCGCGGAATTTCACAAACGTCCTAGATTTTGTTTTTCTAGAGCTTACATAGAATTTCGAGAAGTTTCGTTCACAAACTAGTCCCGCCCTCCCCTACTCCGATTGGTTCGCTTGAGTGAGAAGGGGGCGTGGTGAAGTAGCCTAAAATCTTCTGATTGGACGGTCTGACTGTAGAGCTACCGTTATTGGTCGATAACCTTCTCTGTAAACATTTAATTGGTCAGTCCGCACGTCAGTAGTCGCCCCCCACCCCCCGGGAGACGTGTCCTCTTTTTCACCAGCTCAGATCTGGGCACCTTAACTACTGAACATCAAAATGGAGGAGTTTGAGGAAGGGCTGCCATGTGAGAGACATTAATGTCCTGGTGGTAGAAACCTGTACGTAACCTGGTGGTCTTATTTTTCACTCCTGTATACTCTGCCAGACAGGAGAAGTGTGACGAGGCTAATGTTAGCTATTAGCCGTGATTCTGGGAGATACAGAGGCTTAACTGTTAGATTCGAGACCTTTGTACTAGTCATATTTATTAAGTTATATGTGAGGAATAAACGCCCTGGTGGAGGTGTAGTTTCCTTAGTGCCTCTTTTGTGTATATACATTGAACCTTGGACACTTGTATCTACATTCACTGTCTATTTTATCAGCTCCACTGGCCATACAGGAGCACTCTGTAGTTCTATACAGAGTGTAGTCCAGCAGTTCTTTGTATACATTCTTATCCCTGTTTCACACCGTCTTTCAATGTTGAGGACACCCAATCACCATGTGATGTATCTATTTATTGCCTTCAACTCTTAATCCATCCCCATGTTGAACATCATTGTTCCCACCACTATTGTTCCTCCCTTCTCTTCAACCATTTAAGCCCATGGTGGGGCATGACTCTATGCGCACGCTTCCAAGCCACTCAGAACTCCAGCCCAATTCCAGTTCGCACAACCCCTACCCCTTGGGAGGTGGTCCATGCTAGCAAAGTAGCATAAAAAATATTGCCTTTTGCTCAGGGGACTATTTTATTAAGCTTAGATATGACAATCATGATTTTAATAATAATAAAAAAATACTATTTGCTGTTTCTAGTCTGTTTGCACTCTCCAAACTGATGTAACATGTTTACGAAGCCCTAGTGTCTGTAAATACGTAAAAAACCAAATTGTCTCGGTCCAGTGTGCTAGGCTTTCTCTCTCTCTACTCACAACAGAAAAGAGGCATTTTGGAGGATCTTAGACAATGATGAGACCACCAAAAGTTGAAAAGCATGAACTGCAGTGAGGAAATTCCTTTATTCTTGCTTCACAAGTGGGAAACACTGACTTATTTTTGCTATAGTTGGAACTGACTCTAAATTTGGGAGAGTGCGAAGCGCCTGAATCACAGACCTAAAGTACTAAACCTGTCTTACTAATCTTACAAACTCGATTACAAAATGAATTTCTGTGGTAATTCAAACAAAAGATAACTGGAAGTTAGAGACAAGTTACACTTCAGCCACATACAAAACATTGTTTTCCCCCTAAACACAGGATTTCACATAAAAAAAAACGTGGAGATTCTAAATACAACAAACCAGAGAACAATGTTTCCCCACCCTCGTAGACGTCCACTTTAAGCTCGCAAACACGGGAGCGAATGTCTGTGCTTAGACCTCACTCTCAGTGATGTGTAACATAAATAACAGCGTATGTAAACATTTATGTTAATACCACATCCACATGTATAAAGAATTAACACACTCCAGCAGCAGACTTGCTTGATTTTATCTTTTTTGTTCTTTCTCTTTCAGAAAACAATCTTTTGGGGCTGTACTGCCACAAATACAGACATCACCCAGAACAATGTGTCACAATGTCACAACAAGGAAATGTTAAATGTCTGGATATGGATTGTGATCCTGAGGTCTCCGTTTCTCAGGAACCATCCTCCCCTAATGTTACTACATCTGTGGGACAAACACAGAAAAGTACAGACACGGGTAAAACTTTTGACTGTTCAGTCTGTGGAAAGACTTTTACTCAGCAGAGTTATCTGAGAAAACATCAGCGCATTCACACAGAAGAGAAATTATATTCATGTTCAGAGTGTGGGAAGAGTTTTAACCACCAGAGTTCTGTCAGAAAACACCTGCGCATTCACACTGGAGAGAAACCGTATCAGTGCTCAGAGTGTGGAACCAGTTTTGGAAGAAGGGATTCTCTCAGAATACACCAGCGAATCCACACAGGAGAGAAACCCTATCAGTGCTCGGAGTGTAGGAAGAGTTTCGCTATACTAAGTCACCTCCATGATCACCAGCGCATTCACACTGGGGAGAAACCGTATCAATGTTCAGAGTGTGAAAAGAGTTTTAGTCAGAAGAGTCATCTTCGACGACATCAGCGCACTCACACTGGAGAAAAACCATATCAGTGCTCAGAGTGTGGGAAGAGTTTTATTCAACAGAGTAATCTCCAAGCACATCAGCGCATTCACAGCGGAGAGAAACTGTATTCCTGTTCAGAGTGTGGGCAAAGTTTTACTCAGCAGGGGAATCTCCAAGCACACCAGCGCATTCACACTGGAAAGAAACCATACTCCTGTTCAGAGTGTGAGAAGAGTTTTAGTCACAAGAAAAATCTTCAGAGACACCAGAGCATTCACACTAAAGAGAAATATAAGTGCTCCGAGTGTGGGCAATGTTTTACTCAGCAGATTAATCTTCAAACCCACCAGCGCATTCACACTGGAGAGAAACCATACTACTGTTCAGACTGTGGGAAGAGTTTTAATCATCTCAGTTCTGTCAGAAAACACCTGCGCATTCACACTGGAGAGAAACCGTATCATTGCTCAGGGTGTGGAAAGAGTTTTGCTGTACTAAGTAACTTCCAAGAGCACCAGCGCATTCACACTGGGGAGAAACCATATTCCTGTTCAGAATGTGAAAAGAGTTTTAGTCAAAGGAGTCATCTTCGACGACACCAGCGCACTCACACTGGAGAGAAACCGCATCAGTGCTCACAGTGTGGGAAGTGTTTTATTACACAAACTCATCTCAAAACTCACCAGCGCATTCACACAAGAGAGAAACCATATTATTGTTCAGAGATGGAAGGGTTTTACGAGACGGAGGCCGCAGCCTATGCACCACAGTATTCACACACGAGTGAAACTGTATTCTTCCTGTGGGAATTCCAGGATGTGGGAAGTTTTCCTAGACTAGGGGATCTTCAGACATATCAGTTCACTCACACAGAAGAGGAGCAGGAATACTGCACAAATGTTCCTTCAGACATTTGAATTTTAGAGATTCATGAATGCATTAAGAAAATGATGAATACTGACTTGCCCTGTGAAGGACTGGCGCCCCCTCCAGGGTGTGTTCCCACCTTGCGCCCAATGAATCCATGTAGGCTCTGGACCCACCACAACCCTGAACTGGATAAGGGTTACAGATAATGGATGAATGAATGAATGCATTAAGAAAATGATGAATACTGACTTGCCCTGTGAAGGACTGGCGCCCCCTCCAGGGTGTATTCCTGCCTTGCGCCAAATGATTCCAGGTAGGCTCCAGACCCACTGTGACCCTGAACTGGATTATTGGTATACACATTTACTATAGATGCTAAAACATTTGGAGTAACACAGATATGTTGAGAAAACTTGAGCCTGGTGCTGTCCATGACTGGACTTCAGGACGAGTACTCCACCCTACAGGCCCTGACTCAGCCCTGAGGGGTAATTACTTCTTCTCAAATCCTCCAGTTAGGAAAGGGTATGAAGATTTACCACGTTACAAAATGTTCTTCCTTCTGCTGAGTATAATTAAGCATTTCCACCAGGATTTCTTCAAGTCCTTACATTAAACAACACAGAAAACTATTGAATTATGTGACAATAACATAATTAACAGAGGAATGTTCATGTTTTTTAGATAGAGAGATAGATACTTTATTGATCCCCAGGGGAAATTCACTAAAAGTAATTACCTATTTGTTGCAAAAACAAACCTGACACTATATTTGGGAGGTGTCAGAACAAAATCATCAGCAAGTCAGTCTTCATTCATCCATTATCTGTAACCCTTATCCAGTGTAGGGCCTGTAGTGCAGAATGACGAATGTGCATTCATTTCTAATAAGAAATTTGACTTTTTGGGACCTAATCTGCAGAAATCTGTCATCATCAGTGACCTTCCTTCAAACCCAACATCCCTCTTTTCACCCTTTCCCCAGGATCATGGGCCCTGATACATTCGGTGCCTAAAAGTCTGCACCAGGAATCGTAAAAATGACAATAAGCTTATTTACGACGGGACCAGCTCCCCTCAATGGAATGCAGAGAGACACAAAGGCTCACATTAATGTCCCACGTTAATTCAGATTCCACTCACACATTATAAAGACTGTTAAAACTAAAAGAATCACACATTCCTTAATTCTTTAATTTCCATAAAAAGTTTCACATGGTAAACAATGTTGCAAGATGTAATTCCAGTTAGACGATAATTAGAAATTATAATCATGTTTAAAATGACCTTTTGTATGAACTTCTATAGGAACCACAGAGATGTTCATATATATGTTATTTGGTTAAGAATTATGTAAAACATGGTTTTGTTTGAATGATATTATTTTGTTAAGCTATAACCTTTAATAGGGGCGGCACGGTGGCGCAGCAGGTAGTGTCGCAGTCACACAGCTCCAGGGACCTGGAGGTTGTGGGTTTGATTCCCGCTCCGGGTGACTGTCTGTGAGGAGTGTGGTGTGTTCTCTCTGTGTCTGCGTGGGTTTCCTCCGGGTGACTGTCTGTGAGGAGTGTGGTGTGTGCTCCCTGTGTCTGTGTGGAGTGTGCTCTCTGTGTCTGCGTGGGTTTCCTCCGGGTGACTGTCTGTGAGGAGTGTGGTGTGTTCTCTCTGTCTGCGTGGGTTTCCTCCGGGTGACTGTCTGTGAGGAGTGTGGTGTGTTCTCTCTGTCTGCGTGGGTTTCCTCCGGGTGACTGTCTGTAAGGAGTGTGGTGTGTTCTCTCTGTGTCTGCGTGGGTTTCCTCCAGGTGACTGTCTGTGAGGAGTGTGGTGTGTTCTCTCTGTCTGCGTGGGTTTCCTCCGGGTGACTGTCTGTGAGGAGTGTGGTGTTTTCTCCCTGTGTCTGCGTGGGTTTGATCCGGGTGACTGTCTGTGAGGAGTGTGGTGTGTTCTCTCTGTGTCTGCGTGGGTTTCCTCCGGGTGACTGTCTGTGAGGAGTGTGGCGTTTTCTCCCCGTGTCTGTTTTTTGTCAAGCGTCTTAAATTGTATGTTAACACTACTGGTGGTTCTAGTCTAAAAGAACATCCAATCAGAGGCAAGAAATGTTCCAATCCTCAATCCCTGAGGACCAATCTGGCCGTCAAGACGGGTTTCCTGAAAACTGGTTTAAAATCCAGTGACGCAAAAAGTCTTCCAGACAGGCTCTTGAAAAGACTGTCATGGCACCTCAGCTGCTCAGAACAAACCCAGAACAGAGAAAGAGAATGTAGAGAGAGAAAGAAAGAGGGTGAACCTGCTTCCAGCCCGGAAGCTCAGCTAAGAGAGCCCAGAAATCACAACAGAAATGTTATCTTTATTTTAGTTTAATCTAGTAGTAATATTTGAAAGCTATAGTTTAAATCCAGCAAAGCTTGATGCAACACCCAGAGCATGAAAGAGACCTCAGGCCTCTGACCCTCAAAGGGGTGTGACAAGAGCTCCAAAATCATTACGGAAAAGGCCACATGCTCCCTCAGAATGATCACCTTCTGAGGTGGCGTCTCTGAGCAAAGGCCCAGGAGAGACCTGCATGGACGTGACTCACACAAGGAAGAAGATCAGCGACGAAGGAGAATCCCCACATGCACCTTTAGAAAGCCACCAGCTCCGATGGAGTGGTCGCCGTGTCCAAGGCTTTGTCTTTGACCAAAAGCCAAATGGAAGAAGAGGTGCAATGCTATAAGGCCTGTATTTGCGAGAAGCTCCAGAAAGTCCTGCAAGCCATCTCCACTCTCCTCCAGGGATACGCAAGGTCACATGGTTTCATTTCTTTCATAGCTCAGTAGATTGGTGCTAAATGCTTTGCTGGGATAATCTATAGCCTTTTTTTAGGATTTAGAGTCGTTATCATAGAGTAATTCCCTCATATATTGATCTCCCTCATGTATCGCTGTAATCCTTTTCATTATATGAATGTATAATCAATATTCATTATTTGATACTAGATTTAATAAAGCAGTTGTATGATAAAACCAGTCCTTCGTTATTTGTGTGTGTGCACCTTTCTTGTACAGAACTATTGCTTTTGGGTCAGATTACATTTCGGAGCCAAGAACCTACAGTGGGTTAAAGAGCATAATTCATTAATAATAATTAATTCTAGATAATCCTGCTATATTATGTGTAATGTCACTCAGCATGACAGCCTGCCTGTCCAAGCTGAGACTGGACCGGTAAAGACCCTGCATTTTACTTAATGGCTCCCAAACATGGAGCTTAACAAAATGAATTAAATAATTAATTATTGTTCAAATAATAATTATCACTGACTAAACTAAAAGCCCGTATGTGCAACACATTAAAGTACAGGCAACATTTGCTCAGGATTTTTGATGACCCCCAGGGTCAGTGATCACATCTGTAGCAGATTTATCTTTTATTAAGATTTAAATCTTAATTTTACATCAAGAAAAAGTTAGGGAAATGCCTTTTATAAACGTAATTTCTCAGTAATTAGGTACACATTTTATAAATCCTTATAATGGCTTTAAATGAGCCAGATTGTAGTATGTGTATTAGTACACTACATATTAAAGGGAATAAAATCTTAAATCATTTTTTTGTTCTCCCAGTAACACTGTACGAACAGAGAGATGATGCCCCCTCCACAGAAATCCAAAGACCACCATCAGGACCTTAATGACATTTTATTCAAGGTTCTATATACAACCCCAATTTCAATGAAGGTGGGACGTTGTGTAAAACTTAAATAAAAACAGAATACGATGATTTGCAATTCCTTTTCAACCTACATTCAGTTGAATTAACTATAAAGAAAATATTTAATGTTCAAACAGATAAACTTTATCGTTTTTTTTTTGCAAATATTTACTCATTTTGAATTTGAGGCCTGCAACACATTCCAAAACAGTTTGGACAGGGGCTACAAAAGACTGGGAAAGTTGAGGAATGCTCAAAAAACACCTGGAAACAGGTGAGTGTTATGACTAGGTAAAGGGTGCATCCCTGAAGGGCTCAGTTGTTCACAAGCAAGAATGGGGTGAGGTTCACCACTTTGTGAAAAACTGCGTGAACAAATCGTCCAACAGGTTAATAACGGCGTTTCTCAACGTACAGGAATTTAGGGATTTCATCATTTACAGCCCATAATATCAACAAAAAATTCAGAGAACGCCTGTGACCTTTGATCTCTCAAACAGCACTGCATTAAAAACCGACATCATTCTGTAATGTGGCGGCACGGTGGTGCAGCAGGTCGGTGTCGCAGTCACACAGCTCCAGGGTCCTGGAGGTTGTGGGTTCGATTCCCGCTCCGGGTGACTGTCTGTGAGGAGTGTGGTGTGTTCTCTCTGTGTCTGCGTGGGTTTCCTCCAGGTGACTGTCTTTGAGGAGTGTGGTGTGTTCTCTCTGTGTCTGCGTGGGTTTCCTCCAGGTGACTGTCTGTGAGGAGTGTGGTGTGTTCTCTCTGTGTCTGCGTGGCTTTCCTCCGGGTGACTGTCTGTGAGGAGTGTGGTGTGTTCTCTCTGTGTCTGCGTGGGTTTCCTCCAGGTGACTGTCTTTGAGGAGTGTGGTGTGTTCTCTCTGTGTCTGCGTGGGTTTCCTCCAGGTGACTGTCTGTGAGGAGTGTGGTGTGTTCTCTCTGTGTCTGCGTGGGTTTCCTCCGGGTGACTGTCTGTGAGGAGTGTGGTGTGTTCTCTCTGTGTCTGCGTGGCTTTCCTCCGGGTGACTGTCTGTGAGGAGTGTGGTGTGTTCTCTCTGTGTCTGCGTGGGTTTCCTCCAGGTGACTGTCTTTGAGGAGTGTGGTGTGTTCTCTCTGTGTCTGCGTGGGTTTCCTCCGGGTGACTGTCTGTGAGGAGTGTGGTGTGTTCTCCCTGTGTCTGCTTGGGTTTTCTCCGGTTGCTCCGTTTTCCTCGCACAGTCCAAAAACACACGTTGCAGGTGGATTGGCGACTCAAAAGTGTCCGTAGGTGTGAGTGAATGTGTGTGTGTGTCTGTGTTGCCCTGTGAAGGACTGGACCCACTGCGACCCTGAACTGGATAAGGGTTACAGATAATGAATGAATGAATGAATCATTTTGTAATGGATATTACCACAGGGGCTCAGGAACACTTCAGAAAACCATTGTCAGTGAACACTTCATTTACAAGTGCAAGTTAAAACTCTACCAGGCAAAACAGGAACACATTAGAGGGGACAAAGTCCTGACAAATACATTGCTGCAAGAAGCACGACATAAATATCAAAATAATTATATAATTTTAGTAATATAATTAAAAATGTTTAAAATGCACATTTAAATAATGATTGAATAGATCACGTCAAATAAGCTTTAATTTCACATTTTAATAATATAATAAAATTTAATTAATTAATTCTCCATTTAATTAATTATTTCTTTATTCATTTAATTATAATATTTTCACAATAAATCCCCCACAGACTGGGAGTCTGTCCGTCAAAATATTATGATATCTAATAATCCAAAATGTGTTTCTATAAATATTCTGACTTTATTCTCTGAATCATTCAGATGTTTTTTTTTTCTAAATTTTACAGAATTTAATCTCAGAAATATTCTGACTTTATTCTCAAAATTAATTTGATTTTATTCTCAAAATTCTGACTTTACTTTCAGAATATCTTTCTTTAGAGTGCAATGGCCCTAAACAGTAAATGCGATGTGTCACTTCAAATAAGAAGTAGTTTTAAATTAATTACAATATTTGTGTTCAGGGCCATCACTAGAGATTAATGATTAGGGGACTAAGCTTTAACCAGGGCTTAGACATAGCAGCACATTTCTTTGACAATGTACAGATTAAGCAAAGCCACGATATCGTGGTATCACTTTTCTCTGGATAACTTTAGGGTAAGAAAGTATCATTGACACATGTTGAATATTAGAATTATTTAAGATGCTAAATATCATTATAAATAGAATATATAAGTAAATGTTTTAATTGTTATATATATAATTTTATATTGTGGTTTATACAGAAACCACAATATTTTCACACTCTATTCATGATTCGCATTGTTTACTGTGTATGTTGCTGAAATGTGAATGCGTCATATGCTGTGAGCCTCATATCAAAGGTGATTGCTGTTGGTTTAAGGCTGATTCCTTCTGAGAACGTGTACATAAAGATACTCATCACAATTAAGAGAAGATGCTTATGGACAATTAATAATAAATGCTTCAGGAATTAATAAACTTGTGTATGCCTTTACACATAACACATATATCAATTAAATGATGCATAAATATGATACATAAAACAATTATTATTTGACACAAGAAAGAAAGGGGCTGTTCTGGATAAGTTTAATTAAGTTATTAGAATTTGGAAAATAATATTTTTTTGTTAATGATTATGAGGTGATTTAAATGTTTACATCAAGTGTGGTCTACATAATCTTTGGGAATGTGTGGTGAATGCGCATGCGCAGACGTTCCCGCCTGGGCAGAGCGCTGTTGTTGCTCAGCGGCGGAGAGACTGTTGTCCACAGGAGAGGACCGTTGCCTTCAGGAGTGAGTAACTTTACACACGCAACCTTTACACCCTTTAACGTTAAAAGAATTTGAGTTATTTACAGCCGACGATATCCGTGCAGATGGCGAGGAAATGTGTCTCTTTAAAACAAGCCGCGGCGAATTTTACTGTGGAAACAACGTTTTCTCCCCGTTCACAGACACTGATCTGAGGTAAATACACGGAGACACTCTGTGTGGACTGCTTAGATAAACGGATACAGTCTGTACGTACTGATTAATGCTGTGTGGGTCACAGGAGCGAACGGTGTGGTGTATTTTACTAAATCTCTGCAACAGCTTCCATTCCCCCTCATCCACATATTTTCTGTCTCATCCGGTCCAATGTCACAGAGCCCTCTACAGAGGAAGAGCAGTAACGTCTGATATTATTTAGAGTCCATCTCAACTGCGTATGAGCCCCTTAAACACAACAAGACTGAGGTAAATACACCGTGGTACAGTCTATTTGGGGTAGCAGAATACATTTACCCTTTATTTCTCTTTATCTGTAAAATACTCTTTGAAGGAAAGTGGTGTTCACTACATGAGTCTTTCCCTTTTTCACAATCTCTGACAGATTTTTTTTTAATCATTCATTCACTGTCTGTAACCCTTATCCACTTCAGGGCGGTGGTGGGTCCGGAGCCTACCCGGAATCACTGGGCGCAAGGCAGGAACACACCCTAGAGGGGGCGCCAGTCCTTCACAGGGCAACACACACTCACATATTTACTTACTCACACCTACGGACACTTTTCAGTCTCCAATACACCTACCAACGTGTGTTTTTGGACCATGGGAGGAAAACGGGACTCCCGGAGGAAACCCACGCAGACACAGGGAGAACACACCACACTCCTCACAGACAGTCACCCGGAGGAAACCCACACAGACACAGAGAGAACACACCACACTCCTCACAGACAGTCACCCGGAGGAAACCCACGCAGACACAGAGAGAACACACCACACTCCTCACAGACAGTCACCCGGAGGAAACCCACGCAGACACAGGGAGAACACACCACACTCCTCACAGACAGTCACCCGGAGGAAACCCACGCAGACACAGAGAGAACACACCACACTCCTCACAGACAGTGACCCGGAGGAAATCCACGCAGACACAGGGAGAACACACCACACTCCTCACAGACAGTCACCCGGAGGAAACCCACGCAGACACAGAGAGAACACACCACACTCCTCACAGACAGTCACCCGGAGGAAACCCACGCAGACACAGAGAGAACACACCACACTCCTCACAGACAGTCACCCGGAGGAAACCCACGCAGACACAGAGAGAACACACCACACTCCTCACAGACAGTCACCCGGAGGAAACCCACGCAGACACAGAGAGAACACACCACACTCCTCACAGACAGTCACCCAGAGGAAACCCACGCAGACACAGGGAGAACACACCACACTCCTCACAGACAGTCACCCGGAGGAAACCCACGCAGACACAGGGAGAACACACCACACTCCTCACAGACACAGGGAGAACACACCACACTCCTCACAAACACAGAGAGAACATACCACACTCCTCACAGACGGTCATCCGGAGGAAACCCATGCAGACACAGGGAGAACACACCACACTCCTCACAGACACAGGGAGAACACACCACACTCCTCACAGACACAGGGAGAACACACCACACTCCTCACAGTCACCCGGAGGAAACCCACGCAGACACAGGGAGAACACACCACACTCCTCACAGACAGTCACCCGGAGGAAACCCACGCAGACACAGGGAGAACACACCACACTCCTCACAGACACAGGGAGAACACACCACACTCCTCACAGTCACCCGGAGGAAACCCACGCAGACACAGAGAGAACACACCACACTCCTCACAGACAGTCACCCGGAGGAAACCCACACAGACACAGAGAGAACACACCACACTCCTCACAGACAGTCACCCGGAGGAAACCCACGCAGACACAGAGAGAACACACCACACTTCTCACAGACAGTCACCCGGAGGAAACCCACGCAGACACAGAGAGAACACACCACACTCCTCACAGACAGTCACCCGGAGGAAACCCACGCAGACACAGAGAGAACACACCACACTCCTCACAGACAGTCACCCGGAGGAAACCCACGCAGACACAGAGAGAACACACCACACTCCTCACAGACAGTCACCCGGAGGAAACCCACGCAGACACAGAGAGAACACACCACACTCCTCACAGACAGTCACCCGGAGGAAACCCATGCAGACACAGAGAGAACACACCACACTCCTCACAGACAGTCACCCAGAGGAAACCCACGCAGACACAGGGAGAACACACCACACTCCTCACAGACAGTCACCCGGAGGAAACCCACGCAGACACAGAGAGAACACACCACACTCCTCACAAACACAGAGAGAACATACCACACTCCTCACAGACGGTCATCCGGAGGAAACCCATGCAGACACAGGGAGAACACACCACACTCCTCACAGACACAGGGAGAACACACCACACTCCTCACAGACACAGGGAGAACACACCACACTCCTCACAGTCACCCGGAGGAAACCCACGCAGACACAGAGAGAACACACCACACTCCTCACAGACAGTCACCCGGAGGAAACCCACGCAGACACAGAGAGAACACACCACACTTCTCACAGACAGTCACCCGGAGGAAACCCATGCAGACACAGAGAGAACACACCACACTCCTCACAGACTGCAGAACCTAAAAATTTACAGAGACAAAGAGGGAGAGCGAGAGAGAAAGAACATACACAGTGCAGTGTAACAGCAGGAAAGAAAGTTGGTGCTCAGACCTCTCTCATGAAGAGAGCAGAGCTGAGAATATAAAGACCTTTATGTTACACATACCATATTTATCATGAAATCAATGTACATCAGCAGCTGATATATTTGACTAATTTTCTTCTTTCTCTTCTAGAAAAGAACCACATCTCTTTGCAAGTCTCCTGCTCCTGGTGTCCAAGACAACTCTACTTTACTTCCACGAATTAATCAAGACACATCACCCAGAGGAATATATCACAATGTTGAAACAAGGAGAAATTAAATCAGAGGACACAGAGTGTGGGAACTCCAGTTCTCAGGAAGTATCCTCCACTAAACATGTTAATACATCTGTCAGAAAAACACAGAAAAGTACAGACAAAAGGAAAACGTTTGACTGTACAGACTGTGGGAAAAGTTTTACTCAACAGTATATCCTCAGAAAACATGTGCGCATTCACACAGGAGAGAAACCATACTCCTGTTCAGAGTGTGGGAAGAGCTTTAGTCAGCAGAGTAATTTCATTACACACAGGCGCATTCACACGGGACAGAGACCGCATCAGTGCTCACAGTGTGAGAAGGCTTTTCTTACACGAGACCGCCTCCAACGACACCAGCGCGTTCACACTGGAGAGAAACCGTATCAGTGTTCAGAGTGTGGGAAGTGTTTTAGTCAGAAGTGTTCTGTCAGTAAACACCTGCGCATTCACACAGGAGAGAAGCCGTATCAGTGCTCCGAGTGCGGGAAGAGTTTTAATCAAATCGGTCCTCTCAAAACACACCAGCTCATTCACACTGGAGAGAACCCGCATCAGTGCTCAGAGTGTGGGAAGAGTTTTAAGAGACATTATCACCTTAAACAACACCAGCGCATTCACACCGGAGAGAAACCATACTCCTGTTCAGAGTGTGGGACGAGTTTCAGTCAACAAGTTGCTCTCAAAACACACCAGCGCATTCACACCGGAGAAAAACCATATTCGTGTTCGGAGTGCGGAAAGAGATTTAATCAACACATTACCCTCAAAACGCACCAGCTCATTCACACTGGAGAAAAACCCTATTACTGTTCTGAGTGCGGGAAGAGATTTACAAGACTGAGGATTCTACAAATGCACCACCGCATTCACACAGGATAGAACACATTTTGCTGCTCAGAATGTGGGAAGACGTTTCCTAGACTTCTACTTCTTCCTTCGGCTGATCCAGCTAGTTATGCTGGATGCCCTTCCTGGCACTTTGTGCTTTGGCACTATAACGCAATGAATTTCAGTGGCTAGGTTCACACACTCACAACCGTGGACAATATTCCAAGTCACCAATCCACCTACCAACGTGTGTTTTTGGAGCGTGGGAGGAAACCAGAGCACCCAGTGGATACCCACGCAGATACAGGGAGAACACACCACACTCCTCACAGACAGTCACCTGGAGGAAACCCACGCAGACACAGGGAGAACACACCACACTCCTCACAGACAGTCACCAGGAGGAAACCCACGCAGACACAGGGAGAACACACCACACTCCTCACAGACAGTCACCTGGGGGAAACCCACACAGACACGGGGAGAACACACCACACTCCTTACAGACAGTCACCCGGAGGAAACTTACGCAGACACAGGGAGAACATACCACACTCCTCACAGACAGTCACCCGGAGTGGGACTCGAACCCACAACCTCCAGGACCCTGGAGCTGTGACAGAGACACTGCCTGATGCTCCACCGTGCCGCCCTAAGAATTTTCCTATACTGAGGAATCAAAAATAGAAATGTATTCAGCCAGAACCATGAACCAGAGCCAGAAGTGTAACACTGTACAGATGTGGGTGTACCTTCAGAGGCTAATGCAAAAGATTCATTAAGAAAGTGATTTTGTTTTGTGAGATGGCAGATTTTGACTGTCAGGTTTGTATTTTACAGTCAAATGAAATTATTTTCGATGATTTATATCCTGTATCGCTATTGAGTCTGATATTGACGTCATTCCCTTATCTGATTTTGGACAGACAAGGCCCGATCCACTGACTGATGCCTATTCCAGTCCACAGCTTGCGCTGAACCATGAACTGGCTGTAACAATATCACATCATGAGACACACCAACGATCCACTTTACATTCCACATCTTACACCGAACCTGCAGCAACTTCGGTCTGTAAATGAGGCCCAGTCAACAGGGCTCTTGTCTGTGCCAGCCTCCTGTTCACATCAGAATGGCATTGTAGGTTTGCAGCTGTTTACATTAGCAGAGTGTGTTTGGGCTCTCATGACCGGTCTTAGGACCGTGTTTGTGTGTGTGTGAGAGAGAAAGAAGCTTGTCTGCTGTCGGTTATATTGCGCTCTACTGAATGTTTAATAAAGGAAATTTACTACGAAGATACAGTGAAAACGTGACACACAGAGCATGAAGAGTGAGGAAAAGAACAAGTAAAACAGAAATTAAAAATGAAAGACATTTTTGAGCCGATCATTGTGTGGGTTTAGGTGTTAAACTCAGCGATGCACTGTAACTAACACTAATTTATAATGATTTAACTTGTTGATGTGTAGGAGAGAGTGATAGGAAAATCAGTGTAACTTTTATCTATGGGCTAAATGTTAGCTACCAATACAGATGCCCACCAGGTAAATGATGGAACCAGGATGAGCTGAACATAGGGCCCACCTGAAAACACAATATCTATAAGATAAACCACTGTGGGCCAGACATGAGTATTTCCATTTTACACCAGGCACAAATAAAGAGAGATCATCTTTTTAAACCTGCTTCTCAGTTGTGATATACTGTCAATGTAGAACCTCACATTGAACTTCAAATTAGCTTGAATGTAGCATTAGCGTGTAGTCGTACTAGATATTTCTTATTTGAAGAAAACAAAATCTCTACTTCTGTTGATAAAGTACGTGTTTCCCTAATAACTCCATGAAAATGAACATAACGAGGAGCAGTCTGATCTGTGAACAGTGGCAAGTTCAGTCTGCCACCAATGACCTTAATTTAGTGTTAAGAGGAATCCAACAGTGGTGTCCCCACCTCCAGCTCTGTGGGGGAGTACTTCACCGCCAAAGAAATCAGGAACTCTGCAACTGTTTTACACGTTTTAAACTGCGACTGATGTAGAAACTTAACTTATACCTGAATAATAAACAGCTGAACACGTTGCTGTATTGTGTACAGCATTCTGCACAAAGACTATATGGGTACACTAAAGTCACAAAGAATTTACTCAGAATGCCTTACTTTCCTATGGGTCAAGCTGGTTTTCCGTTTTTTTTACAGAAAATGTAGGCTTTATTTATTTATTTACATTATTCCCGTCTCCGTTTTTTTCAGTTATTATGCTACACTAAATGTATTTAATATTCACTTCCCGAAATCACTTCATACTACTGCTCAGTAGGTGGCGGTAATGCACCTTCTGTTGGCCTGCCATCCGCCATTAACCTGAAAGAGGACGAAGAAGAGTGCGCATGCGCAGGTGTTGCCGCCTACAGTAGCTCAGCGGTGGACTCTCCACAGGAGAGAGGAACGCTATAGTTGAGTAACTTTACAAACACAAACACAATTAACACCACTTTCTGTCTGTCCTTTACAACTTTAAACAGCCGAATCCGAAAATGGAGACATTTACAGCTATCGATATCCGTGCAGATACGGCGAGATAATCTGTTTAAAACAAACAAGACGAAATTATCTGTGAAATCAACTCCGTGTCTCTCTCGTTACCGGACAGTGATCTGAAGTAAGTGTGTGTAAACAGAGGTGAATACAGAGACACAGGCAGTGCGTCCTGAGGCTCAACACGTTTGTAAAAGGCCGTTTATAGGAGAGTGCTGTCTTCACATTGTGACTTTTCCTTTTCCACATTTAATAACAGAGGATTTAAATGATCAGTTGTTCTGAAGATCATGGTTGACCTTGTTTTTCTAAAACCCAATGCAATGTCAGATCTATCTTTCAGCAGTGTAGGGTTAGACAAGTGGGAAATACATGTGTAAAACTGTCATATTCAAATGTATTGAGATGCACCTGTGTGTGTGTATATACATATAATTATTTAGTAAACTTAAGCCTTAAACAAACCAGGATGTGTTTTATATTTTAGACTCTTCAAAGTAGGCACCTTTTGCTTTGATTACAGCTCTCTCAGTTCTCTCAGTCAGCTTCATGAGGTAATCCCCTGAAATGGTTTTCCAACAGCGTTGAAGGAGTTGCCAGAGCAGTCCAACTCATCCCAAACCATCTCAAGTGGATTTAGATCAGGTGATTGTGGAGGCCAGGTCACCTGACGCAACACTCCATCACCCTCTTGGTCAGCTAGCCCTGACATAGCCTGGAGGTGTGTTTGGGGTCATTGAAAAACAAATGATGTCCCACTAAGCACAAGCCAGTTGGGATTGCATGTCTCTGCATATTGCTGTGGTAGCCATGCTAGTTAAGTGTGCCTTGGAATTTGAATAAATCAACAGCAGTGTCACCAGCAAAGCACCCCCATACCATCACCCTTCCTCCATTCTTCACACGTAGGAACCAACCACTCACCTCATCTGCGTCTTACAAAGACACGGTGGTTGGAACCAAAAATCTCAAATTTGGACCCTTCCACTGGTCTAATGTCCATTCCTTGTGTTCCTCGCCCAAGCCATTCTCTTCCTCTTGTTGTTCATCTTTAGAAGTGGCTTCTTTGTAGGAATTCGATCATGAAGTCCAGATTCACAGGGTCTTCTCTGAACGGTTGATGTTGAGATGTGTGGGCTACTTTAGGGGGTCTCTTATCTGGGGTGCTGTTAAATTGCGGTTCCTGAGGCTGGTAACTGATGAACTTATCCTGTGCAACAGAGGTAACTATTAGTCTTCCTTTCCTGGGGCGGTCCTGATGAGTGTCAGGTTCATCAGAATGTTTGATGGTCTTTGCAACTGCATTTGAGGATACTTTCAAGGATATTCTTCCTTTCCTAAAAGTAATTATGGACTGTTGTTTTTCTTTATTTAGTCGAGTAGTTCTTGCCATAATATGGATTAGAACATTACTCAAATTGGGCTATTCACGGTTTACCACCTCTACCTTTTCACAACACAACCGATGGTCTCAAACACATTAAGAGGGCTAGACATACAAGTAATTAACTCTCGACGAGGCCACAGCCGTTCACTGAAAACCGTTCCAGGTGACGACCTCATGAAGCCGACTGAGAGAACGAAGAGAGTGTGTGACGCTGTCATCAAAGCAACAGGGGGCTACTGTGAAGAGTCTAAAGTATAAAACGTAGTCTGCTTTCTTTAGCACTTCTCTGTTTATTTACATTTATGCATTTGGCAGACACTTTTATCTAAAGCGACTTACAAAAGAGGATCTAACATTCAAACTACAGCACAATTTATACAAAATACCTTACATTGAGTGTAATATGCAGGAAGTAATAAGTGCATTAAAGAAAGACTTTCAGTGCAAGAGATACTCTCGGAAGAGCTGGGTTTTCAAGGATTTATTGAATGCTGAGAGGGTTTCTGTTGCTCTGATAGTGCTCGGAAGCTCGTTCCACCAGCGTGGTACCAGAGATGAGAACAGCCTCGACTGACCTGTACGGGGAGTTGGTCGTGTTAGTTGGCGCTCCTTTGAGGAACGAAGAGGGCGGGCGCTAGCGTATGGTTTTAAGAGTCTATTGAGGTGTAGATGGGAGCAGAACCAGTGAATACTCTGAAGGTCATCATTAGTGATTTAGTTAAATCATTAGTGATAGTTAAATTTAATGCGAGCAGCTAAGGGTAGCCAATGCAGCTCAACTAATAGGGACATGACATTTTATCTACAATGCCAAAAATTTTTAAATAAAGATTATGATTGGTTATATATATGTGTGTATTTTATATATACTTTTGACAGGTTATATATATATGTATGTGTGTGTGTGTGTGTGTACATGTACTTCAACTGATTCCGTTTTTAAAATTGAGTTTTAATTTTAGAGTTCAATTAATGAGAATGAGTGTAATTTTCTGTCTGTCATTTGTTATAAATACCACAGTATAGGCTCAGAACGTTTTTAATTTTGTAACTTAACCCACAAAAAATGCAACATTAATTTTATGAAGTTGCTGGTAACGGTGCCACAAAAACACCTTAAACTGACTTATGACTGATGCTAGCATAAGGTGTGAAAATATCTCATAACAATTAAACCTCTCCCACTCCTTAAACGCATACTGTATCATGTTTCTAAAGTGTGTTTTCATTCCATTCTACTTTTTGACATCTGTAGTGAGGACAGATGAATGCATTTACTGACATCACAGTTCAGTTCAACTTGTAGCTGTTAGTGGGTGTGTTTGGCTTCTTTGGGAAGGTGTTTGGACATGTGTAAGGTATTATTCTCTCGTTGTTTATTGTGTGACATTTGTCCAGTCTCTGTAATTATTGGCAATATATATATATTATGTCTCTCCATAATCTGCTCCAACATTGAAACTCCATGTAGTGCACTCAAGGCTTTAACCTCAGATCCCAAGCCCTGGAGACAATGCTGGTACTTAGACCTCTCTCTCAAGGATGTGTAAAACACAATGGAGAATATAAATATTTTCTGTTACAAATACCAGATTAATAAAGAACTTAATGCTCACCAGCAGCACATTCACTTTTGTCTTTTCTCTTCCAGAAAATAATCACGTCCATTAATAAGTCTTCACCGACTCCTAGTCTCCAGATCGGCTCTAACTTACTTTCTCTAATAATACACCGGGAAACCCAGAGGATCACCTAGAGGAATATATCCCAATGATTAAATGTGAGGATGCGGAGTGGGGTAATTTTAGCTCTCAGGAACCATCCTCCACTAATCCTGTTACTACATCTGGCAGAAATCCACAGATATGTACAGAGAAAGAGAAATATCTTGACTGTTCAGACTGTGGGAAGAGATTTACTCTAAAAAGTACTTTCAGAAGACACCAGCGCGTTCACGCGGGAGAGAAACCGTGTCAGTGCTTAGTGTGTGGGAAAAGTTTTCGTCAAATCAGTAATCTGAGAAAACACCAGCTCGTTCACACCAGAGAGAACCCACATCAGTGCTCAGAGTGTAAGAGGGGTTTTAGGACCCAGTATCGTTTAAAAAAACACAAATGCATTCACGAGGGAGGGAAAGCACATTGCTGTTCAGAGTGTGGGAAAGGTTTTTAGAAAGCTGAGCAATCTCCAAGCGCACCAGCACGTTCACACTGGAGAGAAACCGAATCCGTCTTCAGAGGGTGCCATCGGTTTTAACCAACACGTTCACACTGGAGAGGTTAAATGTGAGGATATGGAGTGTGGAAACTCCAGTCCTCGGGAAGCATCCTCTGCCAGTTGTGTTACTACATCTGGCGGAAAAACACGGAGAAGTTTAGATAAAGTGAAATCTTTTGAATGTTCAGATTGTGGTAAGAGCTTTAATCGACAGAGTAACCTCAAACGACACCAGCGCATTCACGCAAGAGAGAAACCGTATCAAAGCACTGTGTGTGGGAAGGGTGTTGATCAGAAAGGCAATTTCCAAGAACACCAGCGCAGTCGTAACGGAGAGAGACCGTTTTCTTGTGCAGAGTGTGGGCAACGTTTCAAAAGACAGGATTATCTCAAACGACACCAGCGCATTCACACAGGAGAGAAACCACATCAGTGCTCACAGTGTGGGAAGGGTTTTCTTGCACGAAACTGTCTCCAACGACACCAGCGCGTTCACACTGGAGAAAAACCGTATTCCTGTTCAGAGTGTGGGATGAGTTTTTCTCGGCAGTATACTCTCCAAACTCATCAGCACATACATATCGGAGAGAAACCGTATCAGTGTTCAACATGTGGGAAAAGTTTCTTCAAAAAAACCTATCTTCAAACACACGAGCGCATTCACACAGGAGAGAAACCATATTCCTGTCCGGTGTGTGGTAAGAGTTACAGTCTTCAGAATTCGGTTAGAAATCACATGCGCATTCACAATGCAGAGAAACTGCATCGGTGTGCCGAGTGTGGGAAGTGTTTTATTCACATCAGCAAACTCCGACGTCACCAGCATGTACACACTGGGGAGAAACCATATTGCTGTTCAGAGTGTGGGAACTATTATAGTCAGAATTCTATCAGAAAGCACATGCGCATTCACGCTGGAGAGAAACCACACCAGTGCTCAGACTGTGGGAAGGGTTTTCTTCAGAAGAGTTCTCTCAAAACACACCAGCTCGTCCACACCAAGAAACGGTATCAGTGCTCAGAGTGTGGGAGGAGTTTCACAAGACCCAAGAACTTCCAGAAACATCAGAGCATTCACACACTAAAGCAGTAATAAAACGGCTCCGGTACCTTCAGATTTTTAAAAAATTCAAGAATTTAAGCAAGTGTTGAGACGTTCTGTGGATGTTGTCTGGGAAAGATTGAGTGTCTGATAAAATTAGGGATTAATAAACAATAATATAATCGTTAGTTATATCATTTAAGGGACTGTTCTCTGGATTATATCGTGTGAAGATTTTGAAATGTCTTTGGGGGACCTCTTTATTTAAACTCAATATGAGGAAGAACATTTTATAACGTGTGTAGTCCTTCAGACCCTTCCCCAAGAACAAATCTAATGATTGTGGATGTATCTGATGATTTTTGTTATTTTTAATCATATCTGGCTGAATTAAAGCAGTCTAAATGGATTAAACTTGAGGTTTTCAAATGTTTTTTTTATCTTGAATATTTGGATCTGGATTCTGTATCCAACTTAACCTTTAAACAGAATTAAATGCTACAACTGGGCTTTTCAAATCTTTAAGGTGAAATAATGTGAACGGTGGCAAGTTCAGGTCAAGAGTGATTGTAGTTCTATTTGTAGTTGTAATTTATGCATGTTTCCACTGCAGAGCAACACAAATTCGTTGGAAATGTATTGCAATAAAATCAGGGTCCGTATCATTAAAATCTTTTTCTTATTTAAAAAAAAACATGTCTTTGTTCAATGTACAGCAAAATATATTTTCCATGTTTAAATAAAATAAAAAAGTATCACTATTTCAGTGTCATTAACAAATAACTAAACTTTCGGTCCAAATTCTAATGAATTACTAATGTAAAAACATACATTATATCAATTTTTTATTATATATTTGGCTTTATTTATTTACTCAACATTGAACAAAAGTAAATGATAAAAATACTAAAGCAAAGACCCATCCCTTAGACAAAAAGCTCCAGTCTCTAATTGTGTGTATTATTTGTAAATTTGAACAGTAAAACTATGCACCTACAAACACCATTTAACAAAAAAATAGTTTAAAACGTGCAAATAAACAGCAAAAGCAGCAACCAGTTGACAGAGACACTCCAGATACTTGGATTCAAATGTATAGATAAATGCATTAAAAAATGATGTTAATTTTGTGCTGTTGGCAAGTTTTGAGGGTCCACTTTGTGTTATGTAACAAAAAATGTATTTATTTTTAGTAAAACACACAGGTATGACACTGTACACTGTTTTCTGCACTGTGTAGTGTGTGAGGGTATGGAGACCTCTGTGATGATCATGTGTAATTGTTCTCAAGATGATGAACATTTTGTAACATGGAAAGCCCTTTAGACCCTTCCACAAGGAGATGAATCTACAAATCTGTGGTCCCAATAATAATCCAAATATCGACCTGCACAAGGACAAAACCCATGCTAAAACGAAGTAGCTCATCAACTCAAATGTTTTTATTCTTCATCTTCGTACATTTTTTAAAATAATCATTTTAATATTAATGTAGAACATGAATTTGATAATAATAAATGCTCATTTTAATTTAAATCTGTTGTTTAATATATGTACAGAAAGTTAAAACCTATATTTCCACATATTTTTGAGAATGTTGCAGTATTAATTATGCATTGCAGTATGAGTAATGTTTTTAAATTACCAAACAGTAGGGATCTCCTTCTGCAGCAGCAAGTGTCAGGGATCAGTGGAAACCCAGATCTGGATTGGTATGTTCAAGAAAATATGCCTACAGAAATATGAGCAAAAGATATTCATTCATTTTCTGTAACCCTTATCCAGTTCAGGGCAGCAGTGGGTCCAGAGCCTACCTGGAATCACTGGGTGCCAGGCAGGAACACACCCTGGTGGGGGCGCCAGTCCTTCACAGGGCTACATACACTCACATATTCACTCACACACACCAAGGAACACTTTTGTTGAGTCGCAAATCACCTACCAACACGTGTTTTTCGAGCGTGGGAGGAAACCCACGCAGACACGGGGAGAACACACCACACTCCTCACAGACAGTCACCCAGAGGAAACTCACCTAGACACAGGGAGAACACACCACACTCCTCACAGACAGTCACCCGGAGGAAACCCACGCAGACACACGGAGAACACACCACACTCCTCACAGACAGTCACCCGGAGGAAACCCACGCAGACACAGGGAGAACACACCACACTCCTCACAGACAGTCACCCGGAGGAAACCCACACAGACACAGGGAGAACACACCACACTCCTCACAGACAGTCACCCAGAGGAAACTCACGCAGACACAGGGAGAACACACCACACTCCTCACAGACAGTCACCCGGAGGAAACCCACGCAGACACAGAGAGAACACACCACACTCCTCACAGACAGTCACACTGAGGAAACCCACGCAGACACAGGGAGAACACACCACACTCCTCACAGACAGTCACCCGGAGGAAACCCACGCAGACACAGGGAGAACACACCACACTCCTCACAGACAGTCACCTGGAGCTGGATTTGAAACCCCAAGAAGAAACAATGAAATAAAGTAAAAGTTTTAGTAAATAATTAAAATCTGATATGAATGTGAAATATCCTTTCACCTCATTTAAGAATCAGAAAACAATATATTTAGACTCCTGTACAATTTATAAAACACTATAATTTAAAATACATTTCAAAGCAATATATATGAGCAACTGACTCTAAAACCAAGAAAACTTTAATCTTAAATGTGTCAATAACTTTAGTTGTTTACGCCAATCCTCAAATAGCAGTGAATTTTATTTTAAACCACATCAGTATTTTTTGTACTTTAGAAATATGAAATTATTTATTCACCGTTTTGACCGAAACCTCGCAGCTGAATCGGTCTTAATTTAAATATAGTGGTATTGTCATACATACAATTTTGGCTCTTGTTTCTTTAAATTATAGTGTGTGAGAGCAGCAGTGCAACCTACCCTGCTGCCTGCCTGCGCTCCAGTAGAAAATCTCCTATGGCAAATACGACGGCGTCTCAACGGCAGCTGGCCAATCAGAGAGCCACTGGTATGAGGTTTAGCCAATCGGATCTCAGGCGGGCGGGAGCTGTAGGAACGGGACTGTGTGTGAGGGAGGAGCAGGAGGAGAGCTGTGTTTTGGAGATAAACCAGGTGTTTTACTGAAGGTAAAGATCTGTGTAACACTTTTCCACACTGTTTACACTGTGTTTATAGCCCTGTCTCTCTCAGAAACGGGGGCAAACATGTCCTCTCTCTGGAAAGGAAGGTGTAAAATGGGGTAAATATTGAGCTCTGTGATATTCACAGAGACACAGTTACTGAACTGTGTAATGTACAGTGTGTTCATCCACAGCAGCTTCCATCTGATTAAACACTGCTGTGCAGTAGAGACATTACAGTCTGTGTGTGTTCTAGCAGCCTTGGTGTGTTTGTGTAGAGGGACAGTAACGTTTTCTTCTTTAGTAACGGCATTTTTAGTCAGTCATCAACTACAATCAGTGTGATGGATGCCTAAAGAAACACACTCTTAGCTTAAAGCATGCCCTTGATTTGACCAAGGCCCCAATTTGAGTTTTTGAAAAATATATGCAAAGCCAGTCTGGACTTCCCTGGGGCCCTAAGCAGAATTCTGATAAGGGCCCCTTCTATCTGAATCCTGTGAATCAAAATGTGACCATTTTTGACGCAAACTCTATATTATGCCTAATTTATACAATACTGTTATTAACTGAGTTAGTGTTGCTGTCACATAACTCCAGTCCTGGAGGTTGTGGGTTTGAGTCCCGCTCTGGGTGACTGTCTGTGAGGAGTGTGGTGGTTTCTCTCTGTGTCTGCGTGGGTTTCCTCCGGGTGACTGTCTGTGAAGAGTGTGGTGTGTTCTCCTTGTATCTGTGTGGGTTTCCTCCGGGTGACTGTCTGTGAGGAGTGTGGTGGTTTCTCTCTGTTTCTGTGTGGGTTTCCTCCAGGTGACTGTCTGTGAAGAGTATGGTGTGTTCTCCTTGTATCTGTGTGGGTTTCCTCCGGGTGACTGTCTGTGAGGAGTGTGGTGGTTTCTCTCTGTGTCTGCGTGGGTTTCCTCCAGGTGACTGTCTGTGAAGAGTATGGTGTGTTCTCCTTGTATCTGTGTGGGTTTCCTCCGGGTGACTGTCTGTGAGGAGTGTGGTGGTTTCTCTCTGTTTCTGTGTGGGTTTCCTCCGGGTGACTGTCTGTGAGGAGTGTGGTGTGTTCTCCCTGTGTCTGCGTGGGTTTCCTCCGGGTGCTCCGGTTTCCTCCCACGCTCCAAAAACACACGTTGATAGGTGGATTGGCGACTCAAAATCTCCGTGTGTATGAGTGTGTGTCATTTTGAAGGACTGTCACCCCCTCCAGAGTGATTCAGTGTAGGCTCCGGACACACTGCAACCATGAAATGGATAAGCGCTTAAAGACAATAAATGAATGAATTAAAGTGCTGGGCATCTGTTTTGGCCAGTTTGCACAGCTGATCAAAATTCAGTCACATTCTATCTGAAGTTTCTCCACATGCTTCAATAGCCAGGACCCCCACAGAGCAGGTATGATTTGGAGAATGAGTCATTTTCAAAGTTGCGTTCACATTGACATGGAGTTGTGCTTGTTTGACTTTCAATATCCTTTTCTTTTTTTCTCTTCCAGAAATAGATCACGTCACAAATCTTCTGCTCATAGTGTCTAAGACAGTTTTACTTTACTTTCACAAATACATCAAGAAATATCTTCCAGAGCAATACATCACAATGTTGAAACCTGAAGAGATCAAATGTGAGGATACAGAGTGTGGAGACTCTTCTCAAGAAATGTTCTTATCTAGACAAACAAAGAAATGTGCAGACAAAGAATTAACTTATGACTGCTCTGACTGTGGAAAGAATTTTTCCAGACAGAGTAATCTCAGGAATCACCAGCACATTCAGATTGGAGGGAAAAAGTATCACTGCACAGAGTGTGGGAGCGGTTTTAAAAGGAGTTATCTTTTCAAATTACATCAGCGTATTCACACTGGACAGAAACCACATCAGTGCTCTGAATGTGGGAAGAGTTTTAATCACCAGAGTCATCTCCACGAACACCAGCGCATTCACACAGGAGAGAAACCGTATCAGTGCTCAGAGTGTGGGAAGAGTTTCACTCAACAGAGTAATCTCCAAAGACACCAGCGCATTCACACAGGAGAGAAACCACATCAGTGCCCAGAGTGTGGGAAGAGTTTTAATCAACAGAGTCATCTCCAAGAACATCTGCGTATTCACACTGGAGAGAAACCGTACCATTGTGCAGAGTGTGGGAACAGTTTTACTAAACTAAGTCATCTCCAAACACACCAGCGGATTCACACAGGAGAGAAACCGTATCAGTGCTCGCTGTGTGAAAAGAGCTTTCCAAGACTGAGTGATCTTCAAACACACCAGCACGTTCACACAGGAGAGAAACCGCACCAGTGCTCAGAGTGTGGGAAATGTTTTACCAGCATGAGCCATCTCCAGAGACACCAGCGTATTCACACTGGAGAGAAGCCGCATCAGTGTTCACTATGTGAGAGGTCATTCTCTAGACAGAGTGATCTTCAAATACATCAGCGTGTTCACACTGGAGAGAAACCGTATCAGTGCCCTGCGTGTGGGAGGAGTTTTAATCATTACAGTTCTCTCAAAAAACACCAGCGAATTCACACAGGAGACATGGAGGCATGGATCTGATGATTGTGGAGGAACCTGTTGATGTTGAAAGACATTTCCAAACAAGTCTAGACACGGCTTCCAAAGATTGAAATGGATGATAGACATTTGTCATGACAGCTACATCTTTATAATTTCTAATTCTGCTTTGAGCTGGGCATGTGATGTTAATGTATTATGATGTTATGATGTTACAGAGGATGAATGACTGTCAAGTGGTCTGAAAAAGCCAGTTCCCTACCTGACACCTCTGACTGTTGAAACATCATGAGGCGTTGTGTTTCTATTAAACAGGGACCCTGTAGTTTTGGAAGTACTTTTTGATTGTGGCTCAATCTGAGTGTTGTATTTTTTAAAGATTGGAAGCAATTTGCATGGATAATCTGGTAAAGTACAAGCAGCAGCTAATCAAATCTAAACCTTGTGATCAAGCTCCCAATATGATTGGAGGCACTAAGATGTTTTCAAACCAAGTATTTACAGCTAATTTGATGAGAGGCACCGTTGTAAAATGTTCAGAGACAGTTCTTGGGTAGAGGAGCTTCAGCAAATAGCAATTTTTCCTCAGTAGTTTTTTTTTTCTCTAAATCAACATAGTATTATAGAGTTACAGGGCTGCCCACGTTTATCGTATACAGGCAGCATATATGTTCCCACTAATAGCCCAAAATTGTCCCACCCAGAGCCCATACCAATCTTAAACTCAGTTTACACTAAGGTTTGCTGGCTGGTGATCTGCCCCATACCCATCAAGTTTTTACTTTTGCATATGACCACATCATCTGTTAGAGACTTGAATATTTGCATTTCATTTCCAGAGAGATGCAATTTTAAAATTTGAACTCAGTGTAGAACCTTATAAAGACTATAAAGTGTCTTAACATATTATTCATGTAATGTTTATTAAATAATACATCAGCTGAATGGAGGAGTAAATCTTTTCATTCATTCATTGTCTGTAACCCTTATCCAGTTCAGGGCGGCGGTGGGTCTACCTGGAATCACTGGGCGCAAGGCAGTAACACACCCTGAATGGGGCGCCAGTCCCTCAGGAGTAAATCTTCAATACAGAAAAAAGACCATTAAGAACTGTGTGTTTTACAACTGGGACTGAATTAGAAACTTAATATGTAACTTCCGGACATGTTCAACCATTTTCTGCTCCGAGACATGAGAGAAAAAAAATTGCGGATAAATGTTTGTCAAACTGCATTTGACACCCAGTGACTCATCCACTCAGACCTGTGAACTGTTTCACACAATCACTCAGTTACACACACAGACACACTGTGAGACATTTACACTTCATCAGTAAAGTGGAAAATTTTATTTTATTTTTATTATAGTTTTTTTTCTTTGTAAATAACAGAGTGTATGTATATAACATAAGAAAACCTTTGTGTTATATTTTGGGAGGCATATATAACAACTGAAATAAATCTACATTTTGACAGAGATCAGTTGTAGGCTACATTCTTATCCAGCCCTTAACAAGATAAAGAAAGTCATTAATAAATTATGTGTTTACATTTCTGACCACTGGAACTCAGTTCAGAGTCAGTGTTATCCCTGTCTACACTAGTAGCTGTGCAGCTGCAGAGACACTTTGCTCCTTACAAGGACCAGGCCCAGAGGCCTCAACGTCTGCAGTACATTTGCATTTTTGTTAGGTTTAAAAATCTATCAGTCTTAAGGTTCTTGACCCATTTAAACATATCAGCAAAAATAGTTCTTTATGGAACCAAAAATGGATCTTCGATGGCGTCTCTCAAAGAACCTCATGAAGCACCTTTATTATTAAGAGTGTGGTCAGAGGAAGCAAGTGAGGTGCATGCTAGAGTAAAGGCTAACTGCTAACCTAGGTTGTACTCACACTTGGCACAATGCAATCGCCCCTCCCCACTGCCCCTGCCAGCACCTGTGCTCATGCTGCATTTAATGATCTGAGCCCGAGCGCGCTTATTTCATCAGATGGTGGATTTTATTTTGGAAAAAAGGCATCTGCACAGCAAACTTAGAGTAAGTTAAGAATTATAATTTATGGCTTATTTGATGTCATTTTGGGGCGGCATAATGGTGGAGCAGGTAGTGTCTCTGTCACAACTTCAAACTGACCAATTTAATAAGGGGGGTGAAAATCAGACTCCTCTTAATGTCATGGTTGTTCAAGGTGATCCACCTGCATCACAGTTCCTGGGCCATTTAACAGAAAAGGGGGTGCTCGTAGATTACACCTGACCACAGTCCTGGAAAAGAAGCTTGTACTAGAAGCTCTCTTGGACACTGCATCAGACATCACTCTGATGTCATTCACACTCTTTGATGAAGTGTGGGCTGCAGCAGACCACGCCCCACGGGGATTACAGTTACAAAACTGTTCCCTCCAAATTGTGCCTTATTCATACACTGGTATCAACATAAGGTCTGTGGCAAGAGTGCTCATAACGATAGGACCCATAAGTTTGGTTCACCCTGTATATGTGTCTCCTATTGAAAACATTCCCTTCCTTATTGGCAAGGACCTGCTCAACAGGCTTGAGCCACTGATTGACTTCAAGTGTTTGAAAATCTGGGCCCAGGTTCACAAACCCCTGCCCATCTCACACTCACATCACCTTGAAGCTCAGTCCTGTCATCTAAACACCAGGTCCACAGACACTACTAACACCTTTCACACTCCAACAATGACAAAGGATGCCATGAGCCAGAGAATCTCAGCTCATGATGAACAAATGACTGTCATGACATTCGGATCCCAAATGGCCTCCAGAAAGAGATAAATTAAAAGACCTGACATACCAGGGTAACCATAAAAACCTCCCATGTGATTTTGATTCCATTCAATTCCCAAGTGCAGGACAAAAAGGGATTAAAGTGAAACATCACATAGTCCAGCAAAATACATACAACACACAACAGGATAAGGGCAGCTTGCAAAACTCCTCAGAGCCACATTTGCAGTCAGCCAGCAGAGACTGGAAAAGAGCAAAAAGGGGATGCAAAAATGGTTATGGCCAAAAGGTGTTCCGTGAAAGGCTGAAAAGGGGGAACAAGTTGCAAAAGTACAACTCAGTTAAACTGGCCAAAAGTCCATGAAAAGTGAGAAACAAGCTCATAAGCTCCTGCCACATGAGTCAGACCCACACAGGGTCCTAAATCTTTCCCCCACCATTCATCCTCTGTTCAATCTGTTCAGTTTCTCTGTGAATAAATATCAGCAAAGCGCTGACTTCAAATGGGTTCCTCACAACCAGATGGAACCTCACTAAATCACCATGAGACTTATAGGGAACAACAACACCCTTGTAAAGTCATAAAAAAACAGCAGACACCCAGAATACCTTTAATGGTATTAAACGTCAGCTTCCACAACCGAATAAAAAAAAAAAAAAACTTTCATCTGTACTTACGTTGCATCCACCCGATAAAGTAATCCGTGGTATATTAATCTAGAAGTAAAATTCAAATTTCTACTTTAAGCATTGTATTCCATTCTAACTTGTGTATTGCTGTCCGTCGACATGCACAGCTAATTCATTAAGTCACTATGAACTATTCAAAAGGGGTTGGATTTTTTTCCTCTGGAAAACTTATTTTTCTTTGTTTCTTCAGCAATCTAAGGTGACAACGCTCACATTCAATGCCTAACAGGCTTATGCCCACTAGTCATGTTAAATCAGACTTCTTAGTAGTTAATCTAACTTAGTAGTTAGTAGTTAACTATAGAGGAACACCCTGCTTATCCAGTAATTATCACTAAGGCAAAGATTTTTTTAAAGTATTTGCATGAATAACTATCCTTGAAAATTTCCTTTGATAACAATAATATTTCCTAGCTAACAGACACTTTTAAAGTAAGGTGAACACTCATACCAGCATATTGGATCAAGTCCAATAAAGGTTTATTCCCATATTAAATGATCCCAGAAAGGTATCAACCCTGAGTGTATGAATGAATGATTCCAATGACCTTGCTGTTCACATTCATCTCTGTATTATCAGCTCAATGCTTCTAGAAAGAAAGCATGACCTGAAAGGGGGGATATGTAGTGGATTAATTTCTAATAAGAAATGTTGACTTTCTGAAGATGTGATTTTAAATATCCAAGCTTTCGCTAGTTTTCAGAGACATCTCCCAACCAAGATCGGAATTTGAGATTAGCATCCAGAGCAGGCTCGTAAAACCTCACTCCAGGACGTTTACGACCCAAGGTCCCAGGGTCAAGAGGAGAATCTTTGCAAAATGCAGAGAGACACACAGACTCAAACTTGATTAAAACTCTTTCTCACATATTTTGAAAGATTGTTAAACAAAACAATCAAACCTTCCCATTGGTTTAAAACAATTTGAAGTTACATATATACACATGCACAACTGTTTGAAATTAATTCCATTTGGACAATCAAAATGGGTGGGATTAATTTACGTGTTTAAAGTAATTTTTGTTTATATGAATTGATGTAGAACCCAGGTAACCACATACTATGTCACATATAACATGGTTCTCTTAATGATATTACTTTGTGTTAGCATCTAATCTTTTATATTGCAAAAGTATGATTCAGAATTCTGGGATGGTCAGGAATTGTCTTCAAGTTTTTGTCTTGTCAAGTGTCATAAATTGTATGTCACTACCAAGGTACAGGAAGCAGCCAATCAGGATCGGTATTAAAGGCGGGTTTTCTAAACTCTGGTAAAAGCCAGTCACACACCACACTTAGCTCATTATTTTAACACTCCTCTGAGACACACACTGAGAATTTTGGTGAGGAAGATGTTTTTCTGAAGAACGTCTCTCTCCTTCTTCCAGCAGACAATGCTTCTCAGATAGGGTAGTCAGAGAGTTCCCCTGCTCTGCAGACGAGAACAGATCTCTATTTTAACATTTATCTCTAATAGAAAACTAAATTTCAATGCCAAATTCAATGCAAAAATTCAATGCCACATCCAGAGCATTGGAGGAGACTAGACATCTGACCCTCAAAAGGATGACAACGCCTCCAGACCCGCAATGGAGAAGGCTGCACGCACCCTCAGAAGAGACCTGCATGGGCATGTCTCTCTTTCACAAGGCGGCAGATCAACGATGACGGAGAATCCCCACCTTCAGAACGCCACCAGCTCCGACGGCTGTGTCTGAAAGTCTTGAGAGAAAAGGAACGCCCATGTCTGCAACGCTACAAGACCCACGCAGGAAAGCACAGTGTGTCAGCGACATGCTCCCAGCTATCCCGTCCATCGCCATATTTGAACAGGGAGAGAAAAGGAATGCCCGCAGCTGCAACCTACAAGGCCCGTGTCTGCACTTCTCCAGGAAGTCGTGCCGGAAAGCACCGCTAGCGACATGCTCCCTGTCCATCTCCGGATACGTAAGGTCTCATGTCTCTCATGGCTCAGGGGTTGGTACTGAAAGTTTGTTGGGATAAACTATAGCCTTTCTAGAATTTAGGGTAATTCATAGAGAAGTTCCCTAATATATTAATCTCCCTGTTCCCTCATGTATCGCGGTAATCCATTTTATTATAAGAATGTCTAATAAATATTCATTATTCTATTTTACAATTAATAAACCAGTTGTGGGGCGGCACGGTGGCGCAGCAGGTAGTGTCGCAGTCACACAGCTCCAGGTAAATGAGCATAATTCATTAGGTTGTGGGTTCAATTCCCGCTCCGGGTGACTGTCTGTGAGGAGTTGGTGTGTTCTCCCCGTGTCCGCGTGGGTTTCCTCTGGGTGCTCCGGTTTCCTCCCACAGTCCAAAAAAACACGTTGGTAGGTGGATTGGCAACTCAAAAGTGCCTGTGTGTGTGAGTGAATGTGTGTGTGTTGCCCTGTGAAGGACTGGCACCCCCTCCAGGGTGTATTCCCACCTTGCGCCCAATGATTCCAGGTAGGCTCTGGACCCACCGCGACCCTGAACTGGATAAGTGCTTACAGGTAATGAATGAATGAATAAACCAGTTCTGTGATAAAACCAATCCTTGGTTATTTGTTTGTGTGTGCACTTTTCTTGTATGGAATTATAACTTCTGGTTCAGATTCAGTTTCAGAGCCAAGAACCCATGGCAGGTCAATGAGCATAATTCATTAATAATAATTAATTCTAGCTAATTCTGCTGTATAATATGTGAAGATGGCCTTCTTGTCTAAGCTAAAATTAAGACAGGTAAGGACACTACATATTTAATGGCTCTCAAACATGGAGATTAGCAGAATTAAATAATTAATTATTAATAAAATAATTATCATTGACTCCGCTATGTAGTGCTTATGCCACCGCAACGTGTGCATACTATTTCCGCTACAGTGACTTAAAAAAAAAAAGGTGGGACATAGAGCTTACACCTTTTCTTCACCATCTTTGAGAACTTTAGTTATCTGATAGGAAAGGTTATCATATTAAACCTGGCTGAAAAACAATCTGTTTCTTTCTCTGAGTTTTTTGAGAAACCTAGTTGGTTCTCCGAAGCCAAGAGCACCCTGGGCGAGCCGAAGGCGAGCGGAGTGAAGCCGGACTCAGGCGGCGCGGAGCAGGGCCCTGACCTTGTGAAATTTATAAAAAAAATAAAAATCCTTAGCAGTATCACATGATTCCTTCAGGCAAACCCACAATTGGACTTGTAACTGAAGCCAAAGAGCCACTTCTATTGGTGATGTGAATTGGCTGTCTTAAATAGGATCACAGATGTTATTCTCTTCATTCATTGTGACTTTTAATATAAAAAAAATAAAAAAAATAAATAAATAAAAAAACACCTCGCAGGTATCACATGACTTTCAGACACACCCATAATTTGACTAGCCACTCTAGGCCAGAGAGCGACCTCTATTAGCCATTTGAATTCCGTGTCTTAAATAGGACCACAGATGTCTATTCTCTTCGTTCATGGTGACTTTAAAAAAAAAAAAGGTTCTAAAGAACCCTAATAAGGTTCTCCCTTATGTTGAGTACAATTACGTGTTTCCACCACAGAGGTCTCCAAGTCCTCAAATGTTACATAATCCAGTGTCCTTTTAAAGATGTCACAATAATAGTAATTAAAGAGCTGTTTATTTTTTAACTAAATAAACCCAATATATAGTAAATCTTCAGTCAGCAGCACAAAATGACCAGGAAGTCTTTACTGCTTCTTGATACATTTCTGTTGCTGGGTTGTTTCCCAGAGAGGGATTAAACCAATTTCTTGACTACACAACATTGTGATTTGTGTTTTTCCATTGAAAGTAGGATATAGTTCAATACTAGGCCTCTGTCATGTGTGAACGCACGGATGTTTTTTAAGGTTCCCCCGTCGAGTGAAACTCTTTCCACACACTGGACACTGATACAGTTTCTCTCCAGTGTGAATGCGCTGGTGTGTTTGGAGATGACTCTGTTGATTAAAACCCTTCCCACACTCTGAGCACTCATACGGTTTCTCTCCTGTGTGAATGCGCTGGTGTGTTTGGAGATTACAGAGTAAAGTAAAACTCTGCCCACACTTTGAACAGGAATACGGTTTCACTCCTGTGTGAATGTATTGATGCTGTTTGAGAGAACTGTGATGAGTAAAACTCATCTTACACTCCGAGCACTGATACGGTTTTTCTCCTGTGTGAAGGCGCTGGTGCGTTTGAAGATTACACCGTAAAGTAAATCTTTTCCCACACACTGAACAGGAGTATGGCTTCTCTCCAGTGTGAATGAGCTGGTGTGTTTGAAGACTACTCAGTCTAGTAAAACTCTTCCCACACGCTGTGCAGTAATACGGTTTCTCTCCAGTGTGAATGCGTTGGTGTCTTTGAAGACTACTGAGTTCGTTAAAACTTGTCTTACACACTGAGCAGTGATATGGTTTCTCTCCTGTGTGAACGCGCTGATGTGTCTGCAGACTACTCCGTGAAGTAAAACTTAGCCCACACTCTGAGCACTGAAATGGCTTCTCTCCTGTGTGAACGCGCTGATGTCCTTTGAGGGAACTCTGATGAGTAAAACTCTTCTTACACTCTGAGCACTGATACGGTTTCTCTCCAGTGTGAATGCGCTGGTGTGTTTGGAGATTACTCCGTAAAGTAAAACGTTGCCCACATTCTGCGCACTGAAACGGCTTCTCTCCAGTGTGAGTGCGCTGATGGGTGTGGAGATTACTCTGCTGAGAAAAACGCTGCCCACACTCTGAACAGGAATACGGTTTCCCTCCTGTGTGAATGTGCTGGTGTCTCTGGAGATGACTCTGTCTAGTAAAACTTTGTCCACAATCTGAGCAGCCGTACATTTTCCCTTTGTCTGTACTTTTGTAGACACTGCAGGATGCGTTAGTGTGAGGAGTAGCTGATGATATTTCCTGAGAACTAAAGCTTTCACAACCCGTATCCTCATATTTAATCCCTTCTGGTTTCAACATTGTGATACGTTCCCCTGGGTGATGTTGCTTGATGTGTTTATGGAGGTATAGTAGCGCTGTCCTGGACACTAGGAGCAGAGGAGGACTTGCAAAGGGATGTGACACTTTTCTGGAAAAGAAAGAGGAATTGTATGATAAAATTAAAGCAAATATGGTGCTGGTGTGCATTCATTCCTGTATATGCCTGGTACGTGTAACAGAATAATGTTTATCATGTCTGCCGTGTGTTTTAAGCATCGTCGAGTGCTCAAGAGACTCATGATTTTAAGTTTAATAATTCATTTTCATTCATTCATTATCTGTAAGCGCTTATTCAATTCAGGGTCGCGGGGGTCCAGAGCCTACCTGGAGTCATTGGGCGCAAGGCGGGAATACACCCTGGAGGGGGCGCCACACCTACGGACACTTTTGAGTCGCCAATCCACCTACCAACGTGTGTTTTTGGACTGTGGGAGGAAACCGGAGCACCCGGAGGAAACCCACGCAGACACAGAGAGAACACACCAACTCCTCACAGACAGTCACCCGGAGCGGGAATCGAACACACAACCTCCAGGTCCCTGGAGCTGTGTGACTGCGACACCTACCTGCTGCGCCACCGTGCCGCCAAGACACTACAATGTCTTATGATTTTGAAGAAACGTACAAGTGTTTGTGAGGATGTTCTTTGAATTAAAATGCAGATCTATGTAGAAATATTAGTGTTAAGACAGTGTAAACCTTTTGCTAGATTCAGCAGCAGAAAGCAGAACAAGGAACCTGTAAAAATGGTTTCAATAAATACACAGTAGACTGTTTTTCTACTACAGAACTGATTCCAGTCCAGGGCCATTAGGGCTATTAATAACCCTCTCATCCTCTGGTCTTTCCAACCCCTCAAGCATTCAGACAGTGGTGAAAACTCTCTACACAAACACACCAAGGCTGCTAGAACACACACAGACTGTAATGTCTCTCCTGCACAGCAGTGTTGAATCAGATGGAAGCTGCTGTGGATAAACACACGAGTTCAGTAACTGTTTCTGAGTGAATATCACACTGACAGAGTTCCCACGTTTCCCTCATTTCACACCTCTCTTTCTAGAGAGAGGACATGTCCGCCCCCCGTTTCTGAGAGAGACAGGGCTATAAACACAGTGTGGAAAAGTCTTACAACGATCTTTACCTTCAGTAAAACACCTGATTTATCTCCAAAACACAGCTCTCCTTCTGCTCCTCCCTCACACACAGTCCCGTTCCTCCAGCTCCCGCCCCCCTGAGATCCGATTGGCTGGACTTCTCACAAGCAGCTCTCTGATTGGCCAGCTGCGGTTGAGACGCCGTCGTTTTTGCCAGGGGAGCATTTCTAGTGAAGCGCAGGCGAACAGCAGGTTAGACTGCACTGCTCTTACAAAAAAATGTTTTAAAAGGACATTATAAATATATAAATCTTTTTTCTTTTTTTCTTTATATATATTGTATATATGACCATAATATGTAGTTCAAAAAATCAGAGAGATTGCTGGGATTTTTTGGGTCATTAGTGGTCAATAAATGCATTGATATATTTCTAAAGCACCAACCTGTATATGTTGTTGCATTAATGTGGAGTTTTTAATTAATTATATATAAGTAACAAATTGCATTTGCTGCTAATTGAGAATTAATGTGAAGAGGTGGAATTAACTCTTGTAGACAACTGTTTATGCTAAATTTACTAAAACTATAAACATATAAACAATATTCAGAAACATTTTTTGACTAACATCAGTTTTGTAATGAAATATTATTGTATGCCACTGGACTGTTTATATTGTCTCTGTTAGTGTAGTATTATATTAATATAGCATCCCATTGCTGAACACTACCAATACAGTGGATCCTCTACCTACGAACGTGAACGTAGCACGAATTTCGATGTCTGCTATTTACACTAATGCTAAATTGCTAAAACTACAATGTGCTAATCTTAAATGCTCACTCAAGTCTGGGGGGCGCTGGGAGACTCGCCTATTGGGGTCAGTGGCCATTTCCAGCCGCCGGCTCGGCGGAGGCTCGGGTTCGTTTCTAGAGTCGTGGTTCGTTGGTGGAGGCAAAAAATATTCAAATGTCCGGTTCATATCTTGGAAAGTTTGTTAGTAGAGGCGTTCATTAGTAGACGTTCCACTGTATAGCCTGTGGCGTGTATAAAGAAATAGCATATACCACAGAATGCTGTTTATATTTTGTGAGTTAAGGTAGCATTTAGCGCATGTTGGAACACTGTTAGTGTAGAGTTAGTTAAGAAATATAGCATTCTGCTCTGAACAATTGTTATATTGTCTGTGTTCATGTTAGTGAAGGAATATAGGACCACTCTGAACACTCTTTTGTATAGTGTTTGTGTAGCTCAGTTGGGGGCATGATGCAAATGGTTGTGGGTGGGGGTTGGTGTTGGGGGGGGGCAGCAAAGCCAATAAATGAGATAATTAATGCATTTGTAAGTTGATTTGTCACTTTATTTTGTTCAATATCAGTTTGCACTGTTGTATGAACAACGTTTACAATAAATATTCTCATCTAAAAATTAGGGCATGGCAAAAAATAAGGTTTGGGAACCGCCAGTGTAGCGTTAGTGAAGAAATATAGAATACATTTGCTGTTAATATTCACTGCACTAATTTGTTTATTAAATAAATAAGTAAATAACAATAGCAGAGTTAATAAATGTATCGTCTGTTTATTTTTTTAAATAGCGCCTGTTCCTTTAAAATAGTTTGTTTGAGCAGCAGTGCAGTCTAACCTGCTGCCTGCCTACGTTTTCGTAGGACCGCCCACTGGCAAAGAGAACCGGGCTTAGCGGCAGTCGGCCAATCAGTGAGCCGCTGTTATGAGGTTTAGCCAATCGTATCTCAGGGAGGTGGGAGTTTCTGGGAGCGAGGGTGTGAGGGAGGAGCAGATTGAGATCTGTGTGCTGGACATAAATCAGGAGGCGTTTTACTGAAGGTAAAGGTCTGCGTAAGACTTTTCCACACGGTTTATAACACTCTCTCTCAGAGAAACGGGGGTGGACATTTTCTCTCTCCCTCGGGACGGAAAAATGTAAAATGGGGGAAATGTTGGAGCTCTGTGGTGATATTCACAGAGACACAGTTACTGAACTGTGTAATGTACAGTGCGTTCATCCACAGCAGCTTCCATCTGATTAAACACTGCTGTGCAGGACGGACATTACAGTCTGTGTGTGTTCTGTGTACTGAAACTAAACAACTCTTAAGTTAGCTTCTTAGACTAATTTATAATTTCACTTTAGATGCTCTGTGAGAGTTAGTGTTATTCTATGTATCATGTGGCAAGTATAGGCAGCACAGTGGAGCATCAGGTAGTGTCTCTGTCACAGCTCCAGGGTCCTGGAAGTTGTGGGTTCAAGTCCCGCTTCAGGTGACTGTCTGTGAGGAGTGTGGTGTGTTCTCTGTGTCTGCGTGGGTTTCCTCCGGGTGACTGTCTGTGAGGAGTGTGGTGTGTTCTCTCTGTGTCCGCGTGGGTTTCCTCCGGGTGACTGTCTGTGAGGGATGTGGCGTGTTCTCCCTGTGTCTGCGTGGGTTTCCTCCGGGTGACTGTCTGTGAGGAGTGTGGCGTGTTCTCCCTGTGTCTGCGTGGGTTTCCTCCGGGTGACTGTCTGTGAGGAGTGTGGCGTGTTCTCCCTGTGTCTGCGTGGGTTTTCTCCGGGTGCTCTGGTTTCCTCCCATGCTCCAAAAACACACGTTGGTAGGTGGATTGTACACTCAAGTGTGTGTTGACCTGTGAAGGACTGGCACCCCCTTCAGGGTGTGTTCCCGACTTGCGCCCAGTGATTCCGGGTAGGCTCCAGACCCACCGCGACCCTGAAAAGGGCTTACAGACAATAAATGAATGAAGGTAGGAAGTATTCATGCTTAGACAGAGACAGAGAGCATGAACCCAAGATCCTCCTCTATAAAAATAGTAGAGATCCTAAAACAGAACCTTGCATTACACCCTGTTTTACTTTGGTAGGTACACATGATTTGTCAGTCCAGTAAGATTTAAACTGTGTGAATGCTACTCGTCTGCAAACTGATTTTTCTAGCCTGCCAAATAAAATAGCATGGTCTGTGGCATCAAATACTGCACTGAAATCAGGTAAAACCAGCAGAGAAACATAGCCTCATAAGTAGTTTTAATGAAAGATTTGAAAATGTGTAAAAATCAGAGAGATTACTTTTGTGTTCACACCTCACTCTCAACGATGTGTAGAACTCACAGAAGAGAATAAAATACATATATTTCCTCTTACCCGATTTATAAATAAACATGTCTAACACACTGGCAGCAGACATGCTTGACTTTATCTTACTTTTCCTTTCTGTTCCAGAAAAGTATGACATACTTTCGCAAGTTTTCTCCTACTCCTAGAGACCAAGGCAGCTCTACATCCACAAATACATCAAGAATCATCACTCAGAGGAATATACCACAATGTTGAAACCAGAAGAGATTAAATGTGAGGATACAAAGTGTGGAAATCTGGAAATGTCTTCTGATCCTCACACTAACACTGACAGAGAATCACAGCAAACTACAAACAAAGGGAAAAAATATGGATGTTCAGATTGTGGGAAGAGATTTAATCATCTGGGTAACCTTAAAAATCACAAGCGCATTCACACAGGAGAGAAACCATATCCCTGTTCAGAGTGCGGGCAGTGCTTTACCAGAAAGAATCATCTCCAAAGACACCAGAGCATTCACACTGGAGAGAGACCGTACTCTTGTTCAGAATGTGGGCAACATTTTACAAGAGAGAATCATCTGCAACGACACCAGCGCATTCACGCTGGAGAGAAACCGCATTCCTGTTCAGAGTGTGGGCAACATTTTACTAGAAAGAGTCATCTCCAAACACACCAGCGCATTCACACCGGAGAGAAACCTTATCAATGCTCAGAGTGTGGGAAGAGCTTTACACGACAGAGCAATCTACAGATACACCAGCGCTTTCACACGGGCGGGAAACCATATTACTGTTCAGGCTGTGGAATGAGTTATTTGAGACTGAGGGATCTCCAAGAACACCAGCGCATTCACACAGGAGAGAAACCGTATCAGTGCTCGGAGTGTGGGAAGAGTTTTACTAGAGAGAGGAATTTCCAAAGACACCAGCGCATTCACACTGGAATGAAAATGCATCAGTGCTCGGAGTGTGGGAAGAGTTTTACCAGACAGAATCATCTCCAGGAACACCAGCGCATTCACACTAAAGATAAACTATATTCCTGTTCAGAGTGCGGGAGTCATTTTATGAGACTGAGGTATCTCCAAGAACACCAGTGTATTCCCATAGAGGAGATGCCCTATTAGAGCTTAGTGTGATGGAAGTGTTTCAAAGCTGAGGACCACCAGCGCCTTCACTCCAGTACCACCACAGTACCATAGAGTGCGCCTTCAGACATTGGGTTTAAAGAGACATATCTTTGGCATCAAAATATGGCCAAAGTTTTGAGAACCAAAAAATCAAACAATCCAGGAGAGGACTGTTATTAATATTAAGAATTTTAAAAACAAGTTTGTAACCAGAATAGTTACAGTTCCCCGCAGCCAAAGCTTGACTAGATCCTGACATCAAAACAGGGACAAACCGAAAAATGCGTGAATCGTTTGAACTGATACAGAATTGAGAAAGAGAAACACGCAACTGAGAAAAAGTGCAGAAAACATACTCGCTTGTTAAGTCGTAACGTTAAGTTTCACGACTCTGTGAAACGTCATTTCTGGGTCCAACGGCCTCTCAGTTTGGCCAACAGTGATTTTACTGATAGATTTAGTGACTTTTAAAGACCCTCTTAAAAACAAAAACAACAAAACTAGCCCCAAATCTAGCGACTTTCTGTTCAAATCTTACGGCGCTTGTTCACGTCTTATGAAGTGTATGACACCGGACTGAAGGCTGGATTTGACCCAGAAACTGCGAAACATCACGCGTAGCTTCACACTTCACAAGTGGATTATTTACGTCTAAAATACAAAATGGAAGACTAAATAGGAATATTCTGTTTACAAGCCTGCTTTTAAAATTAATATTAATAACAGCCCTCTCCTTAAATTTTTTTTGTTTATGGTTTCTGCTTTTTATTTCTCAAAACATTTGGCCCTATTTTGACGCAGTTACATTTAAAGCGTATTTAATTTTGTGAAGAACTCAGGGTCTGCCCTTAACCCAAACATTAAAGGATGGCTTATACGTCTGCACCTGCATACCTGCACTTCATCAGTGACTTTATTAGTGTCCATAGTGAGAGATACTGGGTGTGTGAAATTGTCCACAGGTGAGTTTGTGAGTGACAGAGTGTATGACAGATACTCTGATGAACTGGTGTAATAACTGCTGTTAATTTGTCATTGTACAATGTACAACAAAATGTGTCTTCTGCATTAAACCCATCTTTGGTAGTGAACACACACACACACACTATTGCACTAGGGGCTGTGAACACACACCAGGAGCAGCAGGCAGGCAGCCAGCACCAAGGAGGAAGACGGTGCTGTTCCTTCACCTCCACCGCCCCCAGATTTCCAGCCGGTCGTGGGAATCAAACCAATGACCTTTGAGTCCTAAGCCATCTTCTCTAACCATTACACCACCGCTGCCCTGTGGACAGCTCCAGAGATCCGCACGACGCAGAGTGGAGATGGAGGTGTGCATGTCGGTCCGTAGATTGTGCAGGTGTATAAACACACCTGTACTCTTGGGTTTGACCACCTTTTATAGACTATTTGTGTTTAACATCTGACAAAGACAGTGAGAACTACTTAAACTCTCAGCAGTCGTGTTTCACTCAGTGCAGGAACGGAGCTTGAACGTAGTATTTTTGTGAGTCTTTAGTGTAATGGAAATGTTTATATGTCTCTGTTGAAAGACCCTGTCTGCTTGTTTCTTCTGTATTTTCATTTCTAACCGTCATCAGAACTCAGAAACTAAGAGCATTCCAGGTCAGTGCTTTATCAGATCAAAACATTTAGCCCTAACCTTAGTCCTTGTTTATCAGACTGGGGCGTCTCTAAGGAAACTAATCTTGCAGAAGCTTAGAGTGATTATCTTATGGCTATGAAGTATAAACTACCTTCATAAACTCTGTGAAAACATCTTTGTCCACATTCATAGTGCTCTGTGCTATTGTGTGTTGACCACCTTAAGGTTAATAAACTACTTTGATTGTAAATGCTCTGTTAGATTTCAATTCTTAATACTTTTTTCTCCACCACAATTAGATCATTGTTTCTTGACGGTAATGAAATCTATAACACAACTTCGTTTTTTCATGGAAAATAAGAACACAGAGAGCTGTGTGTTCTTTCTATTATCTCTGTTTAAGTCAGTGATTTCTTATAAAACAGACCTCAGTCCCTCCGTTGTGATCTGAAATCCGGGTTAAGAAAGTTCTGTGGAGGAGTACTTTGTTGCATTAAAAGTTTCTTTTTTTTTTTTTATTTCATACACACCTGTTTATGGACATACCCTGATCATACACAGCATTACCAGGGTTGTGGATGCTCATGGCTCACTGATGTGTGAGGGGTATAAAGGCTGCCCCATCTGGTCAAAACCAACAGAAGAGCCAGAAGATTTAATGCAGCTCTGATAGAACGTCCTGCCCATTGATTGGATGCAGTGTGAACAAAAATATCCAGTGATTTACAGTTTCAACAATGACTTTACCAATGTCTGTGCTTCTGTTTATTTTCAGAAGAACATTTCACCTAAAGCTTTTTAAAGGGGGAGTGTGCAGAGATATGAGTGACTGTGTGAAACTGTCCAGATATATGAGTGACTTACGGTGTCCAGGAAAGAGCAAACGCACTGTAAAAAAACAACTAGCTGCAAAAGCACAACACATCCATCAAAACACCTGGGCTTCATTTAAAAAATGTGATGCACTAATGCTTAGGTGCTGTTCTGGTGTTTGATGTGATGCTACAGGAATCACGAGTGTAATCTGTTGCACCGGTGCTGCTTGGTGACGTGCGTGCACTCGAACTGAGTGTGATTCTGACGGGCTTTTGTTCTGTATTTTCAGGAGTGCAGCAGCTCTGAGGGTCGTCCAGAAAACCTTTGTTGTGTTGTGACTGGATTTGCAGTGTTTTTGAACCTGCATCACATTTAAGATGAAGCCCAGGTGTCGTCGTTTTGATGGATGTGTTTTGTGCTTTTGCAGTTTGCTTGGGCTTTCCCAGCCACCGTAGTGACTGGGTGAGTGTTAAATCATCCACAGGTGTGAGTGACTTGGTGACTGTCTGTCCAGGGTGTGTTCCTGTCCTGCAGCCTCTGATTCCAGACAGGCTCTGGACCCACCCTCACCCTGATGTAGCGTTTACAGATTTCGAAGATCATTTTGTTGATTATGAACTATTAAATATGCAACTATGTTCCCCTTCATCAGGGCTGTGGTACTCTCATTTCTAGGTTTGATCGGCTTTGATTTCTCCCGTGAGCCATGTTTGTATCTATGGCAGTTCTGATTTTCCTGGTGATCTTTAGTTTCTATGGCGAGAGACTCTGGTTGCTAAGGCGATCCACTACAGATTCCATTGTGATCCATTCCAATGTGAGTAAAGGCGGCGATTCTCCAGAATCCAGTTCATGAACTCACTGACCAGAACATAAACTCCGGGTTTCTTCGGCTGACCACATCCCACTCCAAAAGATGTCACACCCACCAGCACCCAGTGGCCTGCTTCTTCACACATCAGCGGACCACCAGAGTCACCCTAACACAGACACACACAGTTACAGCTCATTTATTTTAAAAACGGTAAATAAACAAATCATGTTTTGTATAACCACTTCCCCAACTCCTCTTTGTTTCAGAACAAAGAACAATCTAGAGCAGTAAATCCGAACACGGAAGAAAATCAGGCACAAATCATCATTTTTAAATTTTTTTACATAAAATTAACCCTTTAAAAATGCTGAATTGTTATCAAACTGCTGAAGACTAATGGGGAAAAAACAGCTAAATGTGTTTAAGGCTGTGAAATCACCATTAAATATCTCTGTAATGTGGTAGCTCACCCAGGGGTGGATTGAAACAGGGCGAGCCATCAACAGAGCACTAGAGAAATAGGCCTCAAGTGCAGAGACACACACAAACAACCCTAACTCTGGAAGTTAGGAACACTGAGACTAAATGAAACATGAGAGGAAAACTTAAGATATCTGGGGAAAACTGATCAGCTCAAAACTGAGCAAAAGAAAACAAAGGCAAGAGAGCTTCCCAAAACAAAAGGGAGGGACAAGATGAGACAAAAGAAATTAAAAATAGAACACAACTTATTTCTAATTATTTATTTATACTAAAAACAGTAAAGAAAAGAAAATATTGAATCCCAAGAGAAAAACCAGAGAGAAAGCTCTGGTGGTGGAAAAGAAGATAGAGAAAGACCCAGGAGAAAACTCAAGAGCCTTTACCAAATTACCAGCCAGGCTTGGACAGCACTCTGAAAAGAGAACCCCCAAGACTGCGCACTGAGGTGTGTGTTGGCTTCCCTTAAGTAGGAGGAGCCCAGGTGGAACCAATTGCCCCAAATTAAGGGTGTCTCTGTCTCCCTCTAGTGACTGGGGGTGCCTTAGCAGGCAGCCTCGCCCCAGCCCCAGGCAGACCACTTACAATCGAGATATTAAAGAGATATATAAATATCTGCACCTTACAGGAGTCTATTCCTCCGTCAGCGTAACCCGCACACAGCATGTTCTTGGTGATGTTGTACTCCACCAGCCACTGGTCACACACAGAGTTGTCGAGGAGAGGAACCACAGCCTGCTGCAGGACATCGGCCACTGCCCCTACAACGGATTAAACACAGGATAAAAAGAGGCTTCTCCATCATATACACACATGCAGATCTCAAATTACACACCCTGGCCACTTCACTGGAAACACACAATGTGTACATACACACGCTGGCCACTTTATTGGAAACCCCTACCTCATAATTATACACCTTTTAACACACCCTACATCCTTAGAAATTCCCACCTTTTACTGTGGAATAGTAATTGTGTCTTTTAGCTCAGAAAAGTGCCAAACTAAGGTGAATAAAGATGATTTTAGTAATTGATTATAACATTTATCTATACCTCCTTCAGATATTCTCCCCCACCCAGTGATCACACATCTCCTCCCGGGTTCGAACCTCTGCTCAGGGTGAGGTAAACAGATCGGCTGGATAAAGTCTGTAAAATATATCAAATAACATTCAGATTTCTTCCTTTACAAAACACTTCAGGTGTTATGTTTAAACATGCATCCTCCGGGTGACTGTCTGTGAGGAGTGTGGTGTGTTCTCCCTGTGTCTGTGTGGGTTTCCTCCGGGTGACTGTCTGTGAGGAGTGTGGTGTGTTCCCCCTGTGTCTGTGTGGGTTTCCTCTGGGTGACTGTCTGTGAGGAGTGTGGTGTGTTCCCCCTGTGTCTGTGTGGGTTTCCTCTGGGTGACTGTCTGTGAGGAGTGTGGTGTGTTCTCCCTGTGTCTGCGTGGGTTTCCTCCGGGTGACTGTCTGTGAGGAGTGTGGTGTGTTCTCTCTGTGTCTGTGTGGGTTTCCTCCGGGTGACTGTCTGTGAGGAGTGTGGTGTGTTCCCCCTGTGTCTGTGTGGGTTTCCTCTGGGTGACTGTCTGTGAGGAGTGTGGTGTGTTCTCCCTGTGTCTGCGTGGGTTTCCTCCGGGTGACTGTCTGTGAGGAGTGTGGTGTGTTCCCCCTGTGTCTGTGTGGGTTTCCTCTGGGTGACTGTCTGTGAGGAGTGTGGTGTGTTCTCCCTGTGTCTGTGTGGGTTTCCTCCGGGTGACTGTCTGTGAGGAGTGTGGTGTGTTCTTCTTGTGTCTGTGTGTGTTTCCTTCGGGTGACTGTCTGTGATGAGTGTGGTGTGTTCTCTCTGTGTCTGCGTGCGTTTCCTCCGGGTGACTGTCTGTGAGGAGTGTGGTGTGTTCTCTCTGTGTCTGCGTGCGTTTCCTTCGGGTGACTGTCTGTGAGGAGTGTGGTGTGTTCTCTCTGTGTCTGCGTGCGTTTCCTCCGGGTGACTGTCTGTGATGAGTGTGGTGTGTTCTCTCTGTGTCTGCGTGCGTTTCCTTCGGGTGACTGTCTGTGAGGAGTGTGGTGTGTTCTCTCTGTGTCTGTGTGGGTTTCCTCTGGGTGACTGTCTGTGAGGAGTGTGGTGTGTTCTCTCTGTGTCTGTGTGGGTTTTCTTCGGGTGACTGTCTGTGAGGAGTGTGGTGTGTTCTCCCTGTGTCTGCGTGAGTTTCCTCCGGGTGACTGTCTGTGAGGAGTGTGGTGTGTTCTCCCTGTGTCTGCGTGAGTTTCCTCCGGGTGACTGTCTGTGAGGAGTGTGGTGTGTTCTCTCTGTGTCTGTGTGGGTTTTCTTCGGGTGAATGTCTGTGAGGAGTGTGGTGTGTTCCCCCTGTGTCTGTGTGAGTTGCCTCCGGGTGACTGTCTGTGAGGAGTGTGGTGTGTTCTCTCTGTGTCTGCGTGCGTTTCCTCCGGGTGACTGTGAGGAGTGTGGTGTGTTCTCCCTGTGTCTGCGTGAGTTTCCTCCAGGTGACTGTCTGTGAGGAGTGTGGTGTGTTCTTCCTGTGTCTGTGTGTGTTTCCTTCGGGTGACTGTCTGTGAGGAGTGTGGTGTGTTCTTCCTGTGTCTGTGTGTGTTTCCTTCGGGTGACTGTCTGTGAGGAGTGTGGTGTGTTCTCTCTGTGTCTGTGTGGGTTTCCTCCGGGTGACTGTCTGTGAGGAGTGTGGTGTGTTCTTCTTGTGTCTGTGTGTGTTTCCTCCGGGTGACTGTCTGTGAGGAGTGTGGTGTGTTCTTCCTGTGTCTGTGTGTGTTTCCTTCGGGTGACTGTCTGTGAGGAGTGTGGTGTGTTCTCTCTGTGTCTGTGTGGGTTTTCTTCGGGTGACTGTCTGTGAGGAGTGTGGTGTGTTCTCCCTGTGTCTGTGTGGGTTTCCTCCGGGTGACTGTCTGTGTGGTGTGTGGTGTGTTCTTCTTGTGTCTGTGTGTGTTTCCTCTGGGTGACTGTCTGTGAGGAGTGTGGTGTGTTCTCTCTGTGTCTGTGTGGGTTTTCTTCGGGTGACTGTCTGTGAGGAGTGTGGTGTGTTCTCCCTGTGTCTGCGTGAGTTTCCTCCGGGTGACTGTCTGTGAGGAGTGTGGTGTGTTCTCCCTGTGTCTGCGTGAGTTTCCTCCGGGTGACTGTCTGTGAGGAGTGTGGTGTGTTCTCTCTGTGTCTGTGTGGGTTTTCTTCGGGTGACTGTCTGTGAGGAGTGTGGTGTGTTCCCCCTGTGTCTGTGTGAGTTGCCTCCGGGTGACTGTCTGTGATGAGTGTGGTGTGTTCTCTCTGTGTCTGCGTGCGTTTCCTCCGGGTGACTGTGAGGAGTGTGGTGTGTTCTCCCTGTGTCTGCGTGCGTTTCCTCCAGGTGACTGTCTGTGAGGAGTGTGGTGTGTTCTTCCTGTGTCTGTGTGTGTTTCCTTCGGGTGACTGTCTGTGAGGAGTGTGGTGTGTTCTTCCTGTGTCTGTGTGTGTTACCTTCGGGTGACTGTCTGTGAGGAGTGTGGTGTGTTCTTCCTGTGTCTGTGTGTGTTTCCTTCGGGTGACTGTCTGTGAGGAGTGTGGTGTGTTCTCTCTGTGTCTGTGTGGGTTTCCTCCGGGTGACTGTCTGTGAGGAGTGTGGTGTGTTCTTCTTGTGTCTGTGTGTGTTTCCTCCGGGTGACTGTCTGTGAGGAGTGTGGTGTGTTCTTCCTGTGTCTGTGTGTGTTTCCTTCGGGTGACTGTCTGTGAGGAGTGTGGTGTGTTCTCTCTGTGTCTGTGTGGGTTTTCTTCGGGTGACTGTCTGTGAGGAGTGTGGTGTGTTCTCCCTGTGTCTGTGTGGGTTTCCTCCGGGTGACTGTCTGTGTGGTGTGTGGTGTGTTCTTCTTGTGTCTGTGTGTGTTTCCTCCGGGTGACTGTCTGTGAGGAGTGTGGTGTGTTCTTCCTGTGTCTGTGTGTGTTTCCTTCGGGTGACTGTCTGTGAGGAGTGTGGTGTGTTCTCTCTGTGTCTGTGTGGGTTTTCTTCGGGTGACTGTCTGTGAGGAGTGTGGTGTGTTCTCCCTGTGTCTGTGTGGGTTTCCTCCGGGTGACTGTCTGTGAGGAGTGTGGTGTGTTCTCCCTGTGTCTGCGTGAGTTTCCTCCGGGTGACTGTCTGTGAGGAGTGTGGTGTGTTCTTCCTGTGTCTGTGTGTGTTTCCTTCGGGTGACTGTCTGTGAGGAGTGTGGTGTGTTCTCTCTGTGTCTGTGTGGGTTTTCTTCGGGTGACTGTCTGTGAGGAGTGTGGTGTGTTCTCCCTGTGTCTGTGTGGGTTTCCTCCGGGTGACTGTCTGTGTGGTGTGTTCTCCCTGTGTCTGCATGGGTTTCCTCCAGGTGACTGTCTGTGAGGAGTGTGGTGTGTTCTTCTTGTGTCTGTGTGTGTTTCCTTCGGGTGACTGTCTGTGATGAGTGTGGTGTGTTCTCCCTGTGTCTGCGTGGGTTTCCTCCGGGTGACTGTCTGTGAGGAGTGTGGTGTGTTCCCCCTGTGTCTGTGTGGGTTTCCTCCGGGTGACTGTTTGTGAGGACTGTGGTGTGTTCCCCCTGTGTCTGTATGAGTTTACTCCGCGTGACTGTCTGTGATGAGTGTGGTGTGTTCTCTCTGTGTCTGCGTGCGTTTCTTCCGGGTGACTGTGAGGAGTGTGGTGTGTTCTCCCTGTGTCTGTGTGTGTTTCCTTCGGGTGACTGTCTGTGAGGAGTGTGGTGTGTTCTTCCTGTGTCTGTGTGAGTTTCCTCCAGGTGACTGTCTGTGAGGAGTGTGGTGTGTTCCCCCTGTGTCTGTGTGTGTTTCCTTCGGGTGACTGTCTGTGAGGACTGTGGTGTGTTCTTCCTGTGTCTGTGTTGGTTTCCTCCAGGTGACTGTCTGTGAGGAGTGTGGTGTGTTCTTCCTGTGTCTGTGTGTGTTTCCTTCGGGTGACTGTCTGTGAGGAGGGTGGTGTGTTCTTCCTGTGTCTGTGTTGGTTTCCTCTAGGTGACTGTCTGTGAGGAGTGTGGTGTGTTCTTCCTGTGTCTGTGTGTGTTTCCTTCGGGTGACTGTCTGTGAGGAGTGTGGTGTGTTCTCTTTGTGTCTGTGTGGGTTTCCTCCGGGTGACTGTCTGTGAGGAGTGTGGTGTGTTCTCTCTGTGTCTGTGTGGGTTTCCTCCGGGTGACTGTCTGTGAGGAGTGTGGTGTGTTCTCTCTGTGTCTGTGTGGGTTTCCTCCGGGTGACTGTCTGTGAGGAGTGTGGTGTGTTCTCTCTGTGTCTGTGTGGGTTTCCTCCGGGTGACTGTCTGTGAGGAGTGTGGTGTGTTCTTCTTGTGTCTGTGTGTGTTTCCTTCGGGTGACTGTCTGTGAGGAGTGTGGTGTGTTCTCTCTGTGTCTGTGTGGGTTTTCTTCGGGTGACTGTCTGTGAGGAGTGTGGTGTGTTCTCTCTGTGTCTGTGTGGGTTTTCTTCGGGTGACTGTCTGTGAGGAGTGTGGTGTGTTCTCTCTGTGTCTGCGTGAGTTTCCTCCGGGTGACTGTCTGTGAGGAGTGTGGTGTGTTCTCCCTGTGTCTGCGTGAGTTTCCTCCGGGTGACTGTCTGTGAGGAGTGTGGTGTGTTCTCTCTGTGTCTGTGTGGGTTTTCTTCGGGTGACTGTCTGTGAGGAGTGTGGTGTGTTCCCCCTGTGTCTGTGTGAGTTGCCTCCGGTGACTGTCTGTGATGAGTGTGGTGTGTTCTCTCTGTGTCTGCGTGCGTTTCCTCCGGGTGACTGTGAGGAGTGTGGTGTGTTCTCCCTGTGTCTGTATGAGTTTCCTCCGCGTGACTGTCTGTGATGAGTGTGGTGTGTTCTCTCTGTGTCTGCGTGCGTTTCTTCCGGGTGACTGTGAGGAGTGTGGTGTGTTCTCCCTGTGTCTGTGTGTGTTTCCTTCGGGTGACTGTCTGTGAGGAGTGTGGTGTGTTCTTCCTGTGTCTGCGTGGGTTTCCTCCGGGTGACTGTCTGTGAGGAGTGTGGTGTGTTCTCTCTGTGTCTGTGTGGGTTTCCTCCGGGTGACTGTCTGTGAGGAGTGTGGTGTGTTCCCCCTGTGTCTGTGTGGGTTTCCTCTGGGTGACTGTCTGTGAGGAGTGTGGTGTGTTCTCCCTGTGTCTGCGTGGGTTTCCTCCGGGTGACTGTCTGTGAGGAGTGTGGTGTGTTCCCCCTGTGTCTGTGTGGGTTTCCTCTGGGTGACTGTCTGTGAGGAGTGTGGTGTGTTCTCCCTGTGTCTGTGTGGGTTTCCTCCGGGTGACTGTCTGTGAGGAGTGTGGTGTGTTCTTCTTGTGTCTGTGTGTGTTTCCTTCGGGTGACTGTCTGTGATGAGTGTGGTGTGTTCTCTCTGTGTCTGCGTGCGTTTCCTCCGGGTGACTGTCTGTGAGGAGTGTGGTGTGTTCTCTCTGTGTCTGCGTGCGTTTCCTTCGGGTGACTGTCTGTGAGGAGTGTGGTGTGTTCTCTCTGTGTCTGCGTGCGTTTCCTCCGGGTGACTGTCTGTGATGAGTGTGGTGTGTTCTCTCTGTGTCTGCGTGCGTTTCCTTCGGGTGACTGTCTGTGAGGAGTGTGGTGTGTTCTCTCTGTGTCTGTGTGGGTTTCCTCTGGGTGACTGTCTGTGAGGAGTGTGGTGTGTTCTCTCTGTGTCTGTGTGGGTTTTCTTCGGGTGACTGTCTGTGAGGAGTGTGGTGTGTTCTCCCTGTGTCTGCGTGAGTTTCCTCCGGGTGACTGTCTGTGAGGAGTGTGGTGTGTTCTCCCTGTGTCTGCGTGAGTTTCCTCCGGGTGACTGTCTGTGAGGAGTGTGGTGTGTTCTCTCTGTGTCTGTGTGGGTTTTCTTCGGGTGAATGTCTGTGAGGAGTGTGGTGTGTTCCCCCTGTGTCTGTGTGAGTTGCCTCCGGGTGACTGTCTGTGAGGAGTGTGGTGTGTTCTCTCTGTGTCTGCGTGCGTTTCCTCCGGGTGACTGTGAGGAGTGTGGTGTGTTCTCCCTGTGTCTGCGTGAGTTTCCTCCAGGTGACTGTCTGTGAGGAGTGTGGTGTGTTCTTCCTGTGTCTGTGTGTGTTTCCTTCGGGTGACTGTCTGTGAGGAGTGTGGTGTGTTCTTCCTGTGTCTGTGTGTGTTTCCTTCGGGTGACTGTCTGTGAGGAGTGTGGTGTGTTCTCTCTGTGTCTGTGTGGGTTTCCTCCGGGTGACTGTCTGTGAGGAGTGTGGTGTGTTCTTCTTGTGTCTGTGTGTGTTTCCTCCGGGTGACTGTCTGTGAGGAGTGTGGTGTGTTCTTCCTGTGTCTGTGTGTGTTTCCTTCGGGTGACTGTCTGTGAGGAGTGTGGTGTGTTCTCTCTGTGTCTGTGTGGGTTTTCTTCGGGTGACTGTCTGTGAGGAGTGTGGTGTGTTCTCCCTGTGTCTGTGTGGGTTTCCTCCGGGTGACTGTCTGTGTGGTGTGTGGTGTGTTCTTCTTGTGTCTGTGTGTGTTTCCTCTGGGTGACTGTCTGTGAGGAGTGTGGTGTGTTCTCCCTGTGTCTGTGTGGGTTTTCTTCGGGTGACTGTCTGTGAGGAGTGTGGTGTGTTCTCCCTGTGTCTGCGTGAGTTTCCTCCGGGTGACTGTCTGTGAGGAGTGTGGTGTGTTCTCCCTGTGTCTGCGTGAGTTTCCTCCGGGTGACTGTCTGTGAGGAGTGTGGTGTGTTCTCTCTGTGTCTGTGTGGGTTTTCTTCGGGTGACTGTCTGTGAGGAGTGTGGTGTGTTCCCCCTGTGTCTGTGTGAGTTGCCTCCGGGTGACTGTCTGTGATGAGTGTGGTGTGTTCTCTCTGTGTCTGCGTGCGTTTCCTCCGGGTGACTGTGAGGAGTGTGGTGTGTTCTCCCTGTGTCTGCGTGCGTTTCCTCCAGGTGACTGTCTGTGAGGAGTGTGGTGTGTTCTTCCTGTGTCTGTGTGTGTTTCCTTCGGGTGACTGTCTGTGAGGAGTGTGGTGTGTTCTTCCTGTGTCTGTGTGTGTTTCCTTCGGGTGACTGTCTGTGAGGAGTGTGGTGTGTTCTTCCTGTGTCTGTGTGTGTTTCCTTCGGGTGACTGTCTGTGAGGAGTGTGGTGTGTTCTCTCTGTGTCTGTGTGGGTTTCCTCCGGGTGACTGTCTGTGAGGAGTGTGGTGTGTTCTTCTTGTGTCTGTGTGTGTTTCCTCCGGGTGACTGTCTGTGAGGAGTGTGGTGTGTTCTTCCTGTGTCTGTGTGTGTTTCCTTCGGGTGACTGCCTGTGAGGAGTGTGGTGTGTTCTCTCTGTGTCTGTGTGGGTTTTCTTCGGGTGACTGTCTGTGAGGAGTGTGGTGTGTTCTCCCTGTGTCTGTGTGGGTTTCCTCCGGGTGACTGTCTGTGTGGTGTGTGGTGTGTTCTTCTTGTGTCTGTGTGTGTTTCCTCCGGGTGACTGTCTGTGAGGAGTGTGGTGTGTTCTTCCTGTGTCTGTGTGTGTTTCCTTCGGGTGACTGTCTGTGAGGAGTGTGGTGTGTTCTCTCTGTGTCTGTGTGGGTTTTCTTCGGGTGACTGTCTGTGAGGAGTGTGGTGTGTTCTCCCTGTGTCTGTGTGGGTTTCCTCCGGGTGACTGTCTGTGAGGAGTGTGGTGTGTTCTCCCTGTGTCTGCGTGAGTTTCCTCCGGGTGACTGTCTGTGAGGAGTGTGGTGTGTTCTTCCTGTGTCTGTGTGTGTTTCCTTCGGGTGACTGTCTGTGAGGAGTGTGGTGTGTTCTCTCTGTGTCTGTGTGGGTTTTCTTCGGGTGACTGTCTGTGAGGAGTGTGGTGTGTTCTCCCTGTGTCTGTGTGGGTTTCCTCCGGGTGACTGTCTGTGTGGTGTGTTCTCCCTGTGTCTGCATGGGTTTCCTCCAGGTGACTGTCTGTGAGGAGTGTGGTGTGTTCTTCTTGTGTCTGTGTGTGTTTCCTTCGGGTGACTGTCTGTGATGAGTGTGGTGTGTTCTCCCTGTGTCTGCGTGGGTTTCCTCCGGGTGACTGTCTGTGAGGAGTGTGGTGTGTTCCCCCTGTGTCTGTGTGGGTTTCCTCCGGGTGACTGTTTGTGAGGACTGTGGTGTGTTCCCCCTGTGTCTGTATGAGTTTACTCCGCGTGACTGTCTGTGATGAGTGTGGTGTGTTCTCTCTGTGTCTGCGTGCGTTTCTTCCGGGTGACTGTGAGGAGTGTGGTGTGTTCTCCCTGTGTCTGTGTGTGTTTCCTTCGGGTGACTGTCTGTGAGGAGTGTGGTGTGTTCTTCCTGTGTCTGTGTGAGTTTCCTCCAGGTGACTGTCTGTGAGGAGTGTGGTGTGTTCCCCCTGTGTCTGTGTGTGTTTCCTTCGGGTGACTGTCTGTGAGGACTGTGGTGTGTTCTTCCTGTGTCTGTGTTGGTTTCCTCCAGGTGACTGTCTGTGAGGAGTGTGGTGTGTTCTTCCTGTGTCTGTGTGTGTTTCCTTCGGGTGACTGTCTGTGAGGAGGGTGGTGTGTTCTTCCTGTGTCTGTGTTGGTTTCCTCTAGGTGACTGTCTGTGAGGAGTGTGGTGTGTTCTTCCTGTGTCTGTGTGTGTTTCCTTCGGGTGACTGTCTGTGAGGAGTGTGGTGTGTTCTCTTTGTGTCTGTGTGGGTTTCCTCCGGGTGACTGTCTGTGAGGAGTGTGGTGTGTTCTCTCTGTGTCTGTGTGGGTTTCCTCCGGGTGACTGTCTGTGAGGAGTGTGGTGTGTTCTCTCTGTGTCTGTGTGGGTTTCCTCCGGGTGACTGTCTGTGAGGAGTGTGGTGTGTTCTCTCTGTGTCTGTGTGGGTTTCCTCCGGGTGACTGTCTGTGAGGAGTGTGGTGTGTTCTTCTTGTGTCTGTGTGTGTTTCCTTCGGGTGACTGTCTGTGAGGAGTGTGGTGTGTTCTCTCTGTGTCTGTGTGGGTTTTCTTCGGGTGACTGTCTGTGAGGAGTGTGGTGTGTTCTCTCTGTGTCTGTGTGGGTTTTCTTCGGGTGACTGTCTGTGAGGAGTGTGGTGTGTTCTCTCTGTGTCTGCGTGAGTTTCCTCCGGGTGACTGTCTGTGAGGAGTGTGGTGTGTTCTCCCTGTGTCTGCGTGAGTTTCCTCCGGGTGACTGTCTGTGAGGAGTGTGGTGTGTTCTCTCTGTGTCTGTGTGGGTTTTCTTCGGGTGACTGTCTGTGAGGAGTGTGGTGTGTTCCCCCTGTGTCTGTGTGAGTTGCCTCCGGTGACTGTCTGTGATGAGTGTGGTGTGTTCTCTCTGTGTCTGCGTGCGTTTCCTCCGGGTGACTGTCTGTGAGGAGTGTGGTGTGTTCTTCCTGTGTCTGTGTGTGTTTCCTTCGGGTGACTGTCTGTGAGGAGTGTGGTGTGTTCTCCCTGTGTCTGCGTGAGTTTCCTCCGGGTGACTGTCTGTGAGGAGTGTGGTGTGTTCTTCCTGTGTCTGTGTGTGTTTCCTTCGGGTGACTGTCTGTGAGGAGTGTGGTGTGTTCTCTCTGTGTCTGTGTGGGTTTCCTCCGGGTGACTGTCTGTGAGGAGTGTGGTGTGTTCTTCTTGTGTCTGTGTGTGTTTCCTCCGGGTGACTGTCTGTGAGGAGTGTGGTGTGTTCTTCCTGTGTCTGTGTGTGTTTCCTTCGGGTGACTGTCTGTGAGGAGTGTGGTGTGTTCTCTCTGTGTCTGTGTGGGTTTTCTTCGGGTGACTGTCTGTGAGGAGTGTGGTGTGTTCTCCCTGTGTCTGTGTGGGTTTCCTCCGGGTGACTGTCTGTGTGGTGTGTTCTCCCTGTGTCTGCATGGGTTTCCTCCAGGTGACTGTCTGTGAGGAGTGTGGTGTGTTCTCCCTGTGTCTGCGTGGGTTTCCTCCGGGTGACTGTTTGTGAGGACTGTGGTGTGTTCCCCCTGTGTCTGTATGAGTTTCCTCCGCGTGACTGTCTGTGATGAGTGTGGTGTGTTCTCTCTGTGTCTGCGTGCGTTTCTTCCGGGTGACTGTGAGGAGTGTGGTGTGTTCTCCCTGTGTCTGTGTGTGTTTCCTTCGGGTGACTGTCTGTGAGGAGTGTGGTGTGTTCTTCCTGTGTCTGTGTGAGTTTCCTCCAGGTGACTGTCTGTGAGGAGTGTGGTGTGTTCTTCCTGTGTCTGTGTGTGTTTCCTTCGGGTGACTGTCTGTGAGGAGTGTGGTGTGTTCTTCCTGTGTCTGTGTTGGTTTCCTCCAGGTGACTGTATGTGAGGAGGGTGATGTGTTCTTCCTGTGTCTGTGTTGGTTTCCTCTAGGTGACTGTCTGTGAGGAGTGTGGTGTGTTCTTCCTGTGTCTGTGTGTGTTTCCTTCGGGTGACTGTCTGTGAGGAGTGTGGTGTGTTCTCTTTGTGTCTGTGTGGGTTTCCTCCGGGTGACTGTCTGTGAGGAGTGTGGTGTGTTCTCTCTGTGTCTGTGTGGGTTTCCTCCGGGTGACTGTCTGTGAGGAGTGTGGTGTGTTCTCTCTGTGTCTGTGTGGGTTTCCTCCGGGTGACTGTCTGTGAGGAGTGTGGTGTGTTCTCTCTGTGTCTGTGTGGGTTTCCTCCGGGTGACTGTCTGTGAGGAGTGTGGTGTGTTCTTCTTGTGTCTGTGTGTGTTTCCTTCGGGTGACTGTCTGTGATGAGTGTGGTGTGTTCTACCTGTGTCTGCGTGGGTTTCCTCCGGGTGACTGTCTGTGAGGAGTGTGGTGTGTTCCCCCTGTGTCTGTGTGAGTTTCCTCCGGGTGACTGTCTGTGATGAGTGTGGTGTGTTCTCTCTGTGTCTGCGTGCGTTTCCTCCGGGTGACTGTGAGGAGTGTGGTGTGTTCTCCCTGTGTCTGCGTGAGTTTCCTCCAGGTGACTGTCTGTGAGGAGTGTGGTGTGTTCTCCCTGTGTCTGCGTGAGTTTCCTCCAGGTGACTGTCTGTGAGGAGTGTGGTGTGTTCTTCCTGTGTCTGTGTGTGTTTCCTTCGGGTGACTGTCTGTGAGGAGTGTGGTGTGTTCTCTCTGTGTCTGTGTGGGTTTCCTCCGGGTGACTGTCTGTGAGGAGTGTGGTGTGTTCTCCCTGTGTCTGCATGGGTTTCCTCCAGGTGACTGTCTGTGAGGAGTGTGGTGTGTTCTTCCTGTGTCTGTGTGTGTTACCTTCGGGTGACTGTCTGTGAGGAGTGTGGTGTGTTCTCTCTGTGTCTGTGTGGGTTTCCTCCAGGTGACTGTCTGTGAGGAGTGTGGTGTGTTCTCCCTGTGTCTGTGTGGGTTTCCTCCGGGTGACTGTCTGTGAGGAGTGTGGTGTGTTCTCTCTGTGTCTGTGTGGGTTTCCTCCGGGTGACTGTCTGTGAGGAGTGTGGTGTGTTCTCCCTGTGTCTGCATGGGTTTCCTCCAGGTGACTGTCTGTGAGGAGTATGGTGTGTTCTCCCTGTGTCTGCGTGGGTTTCCTCCAGGTGACTGTCTGTGAGGAGTGTGGTGTGTTCTCCCTGTGTCTGCGTGAGTTTCCTCCAGGTGACTGTCTGTGAGGAGTGTGGTGTGTTCTCCATGTGTCTGTGTGTGTTTCCTTCGGGTGCTCCGGATTCCTCCCAACAGTAATGACATAACGAATCTTAAACTCACCAAAAAAGAAATGAATAAAGACAGACTCAAAGCACTGACCAGTGAAGTAGACCTTGGTGTGTAAGTGTATGAGGGCGATGTCGGAGTCTTTGGTCCATCTGTTGTAGTGTGAGTTCATCAGGACCCTTTCGACTCGATGATTCTGTCGTTCTGAAGTGTCCAGTTCGTACTGAGCATGAACTCCTACCACTACCACCCAGTTGGACAGCTGCACGTTCCTCCTATCAGGATAAATAAAAGACCACCTTAAGACACCACACAAACACCCTATCACTCATGCTTGTGGACCATTTCTCACACACACACACACACACCCTATCATTCACGCCCGTGGACCAAAACGCTCCGGCTGTGTGGTCAGAGCTAAGTGGTGTGTAATGTGCGTGTTTTTGTTCGTTCCTCACCCGAACATACAGTGCGCGGCGGTGATCACCCACTCCCTGTCGATTAAAGCTCCTCCACACACGTGTCGTCCAATCCACTTCAGAGAAACTGTCCACGGCCAAGCTCCTCTCTCAGCGTCCACTCCTCCTACCACTCTCCCTGAATTCTCCCTCTCTTTCTCTCTCTCACTTTCTCTGTTCTCTCCACCTTCTCCTTCTCTTCCTTTATTCTCTTTCTCCTCTTTATTATCTCCATCATCACTCTCTCTGTTCTTTCCATCTTCTATCCTCCACAGATCTCCATACGTCCAGCTGGAGTTTGGCTCCACCTTAACTTTCCGGGTTCCACATGCTGTAACATGAGTGTGAGTTACACCACTTTAAAGGAGGAATACATGACATTTACCACAAAAAAGCAGCCAACATTATTACTTGTGTAATATGTGATTATTTATTATTCTTTCATTTATATTAATATATATATACTTCATACTTCAGCCCACTAGGTGTCAGTATAACAGCTGTTTTATTACATTAATGAGCCTCAGGAGCGCAGGGACGAGCACCAAGGAACAAGACTGATCCACCACTTCTCTAACTACCTAACCCTTACTGGAACACTGGACAGATAAACGCTCTGGAGCAGAAGACAAACTGTCTAGATCTGTCACATCAGCTGAGAGATGCTCACAGTAACTAGTGACATGAGTGAAATAATTGGGCAACCCCCATCCAGAGTGAGAGTGAGGCCTTCTGAGCTCTCAATGACACCCAGCATTAGAGAGCAGAGGCATCACTGGGGCTCTCCTGACATAAGGCCAATGCTTAGACCGCTGCACCTCTCAGGAGACCCTTGCTTTAATCTTAAGACTATTATATTCAGCACGGTACATGAAACAGGAATCGTTTCCTGACATTGATTAAGACACAGCATTCTGAACTGTGATTTCCCATTGAAACCTGGTCAAAAGTACATTTTTATTGGTTGATTATATATAAATATCAACTAAGTTTCAATCACTGTTTATTTGTTGAATATAACATTGGGACAAAAAGTAAATGGTAGGAAAATATTATTCTCACTTACGTTGGTTGTCACAGTGCAGTGAAACGACTTTTCCACTTGGGCATTTCTCACTTAAAAAAATGTAAAAATATATATATCTCAAAGTGTTCAAAAAAGGCAACATATTAGAGTTTTGACAGGTATCAATTTATTTAAAGCTACTAACACATGGTGCAATTTGCTGGGCATTTCTCTGCTGAAGCCCAGTCACTACCAGAGACCTGGGGGAGACGGCGTCCCCTGTGTTAAAGGGACAGTGAGGACTGGCTACAGTTTATAACCAAAAGGACACAGCATTGTGTAAAAAGTCCGTAATAATGTGTGACCCTGACTGGTTTAGACCTCTATGCAGTTGTTTAAAATCAGTGATGTGTTATGGATTCCACAAATAATAAACCATCTAAAGATAAAGCCTAAGATTAGCTCCTCCCCCTTTTCTCTCAAAAAAACCCCCAACCCATAACTATCATTTCAAAAGACACTGACTCAGTCGTTCTGCACACACTCTGTACATTTTTAATAATTAGAGACATGTTCAGTGCTTTGTAATCTAAAATATTCATTCATTCATTTTCTGTAACTGCTTCCCAGTTCAGGGCCGTGGTTATTTAATTACACATTTAAATATATATAAAAAACATACATTAGATACAGATTTGTGCTTCCAGCAATAATGTTTATCTGCAGAAAGACAATGAAATACATTCTCCCTGTAAACACACTTAAAGCACACACACAACTTTCTGGAAATACTTATTATACATTTAAAAGAATAAGTTATTTACCTGGGCTTTAAATCCAGAGAGTTGTCAGCAGTTAAACTGACCGACACGAAGGGGGCGTCCCCCTCAGTCACGGAGGAGAATGAAGCATTTCCTGACCTGGATTTAACAACGAACACTGTTAATAAAACATCTACACACAATTTTACACTCCATACTGTAATCGTGTGGATTTCCCTAAAAACAGAAACGTAGGGTGTGTCTACTGTCCCCTGCATGAGCAGCTGAGGACCTTTCACAGCTGTAAAATACGTTTTTACAAGGAAAATTAAATAAGTCATTTTTACAATCAAAATAAAAAAATGATTTGTGAATATTCATTCATTATCTGTAATCACGTATCCAGTTCAGGGTCAAAGTGGGTCCAGGCGGGAACACACCCTGGAGGGGGCGCCAGTCCTTCACTGGGCGACTCACACTCACACATTTCCTCACACACTCACACCTACGGACACTTCTGAGTCTCCAATCCACCTACCAACGTCTGCTTTTTTTTCAATTAAAATCTTACAGGGGGCTGCTTTTGACCCGGGGGCGAGACATTACACACCCCTGCTCTAAACCTGCCCTGCTGCTAAAAAATGCAGCTCCACAGAGTGGGTACAACACAAGGTGGGAGCTATGATTAAATTAAGCTAAGTACAGATTCTAAGTACAGACTCCTCCAAGCCACTAGATGTCAGTATAATGGCTGTATGATAAAGTGAAGAAGACTGAATGCTGCTATACACTAAAATGAAGCATTGTTTCAATCAGTGATTATTCCCACATTGGTTTACAACTGAACACAAATGTATTTATTAAATCTGTTTATTGGACTTTACATATATAACAATACTGCACTTATATATGACATAGTACAAATATAGAAAACACTAATTAAATATAGAAAAAACTAAAATCTAACTAGTTACTTGATTTTATTTTAATAAAATGAGATTTACCAACATTTTTTAATCAGCCAACACAACTTCCATAAACGTTTATGAAATGAACATAACAGAGAGAAATGATGGTGCAGAATGTTGAGTTAATAAAGAGTTAACTCTGTAGGAATCACAGAAATTGATCAGTTTACTCAGGTTTTCGTAGAGCTCAGTAACACTGAGATCAATAAGTGATCAAACAAATGATGGCATCATGAAAGATTGCTATAAAAATGTATTTTTAATGAAAGAATAAATAAATATTCCTTCACAAACCCGAATAAATTAATAATACATTTTATTTATTTGCATAATACTAAATTATATAGTATTAACTGAGCATTTTAGAGGATCATATCGAGTTGTGTGAGCATGTTGACTTTCTTAAAAATTCCTGAAAGATGAAACCTTGCTTAATACATTTTACATTAAACTTATGAAATGAATAAAATGAATTTACTCACAGAAGTGATGCTTATTAAGGTCTGAGAAACTATTAGGCAAGTGGTCTTAATGTTTTGGCTCACCCTTTGTGATCAGAGTTCTCACCTGTGTCCCAGGTAGTGACAGAAGAAGCTGGAGAAGTTTGAGCTCCAGTCCCCAGCACAGGTCGAGTAGAGAGTGTCCTGGATCCTAAGCTTTAATCTCTGAGCTCCCGTCTCATTCACCGACTTTAAATACACTGAGAGACATCAAAGAGTCACACATCAGACACAGTTAACTCCACTGCAGACCTTTTATTCTCTTAGACTACAGTAATACTTCTAAACAATGCATTCTGATTCTGCTCCGCTTCTGACGTCAAGTGCAGAGACTTTAGAATGGCTCCGCCCCCTCGTCTGAGTCTGTCCAATCACAGCGCCGGACCCGTGTTTATGTGAGAGCGCAAAGACGAGGTTAAATTCAGCAAAACAGACACAACGAGCGCGGAGAAATAAGAGCACTGAGTAAAAACGGAGAAGAAAGAGAACAGAGTGAAAACGGCTAAAAACCAGAGCTTCTGCCCCTCGCTCCTCACTGCTGTGCAATCGGGGTCGGGGTGAACAGCGAGCGGCTCATTATCATTTAAAGGAACAGGGCTGTTTGTTTGGGCAGTCTGTACTGTCCTCTGGCATATGGGGCTGTCCAGAGACAGCAGCAGGGTAAAAAGAGATGGTGATTGATATCACTAGTTTCATAGGAAGTGGACATCAGTGGAGTTGTCTGTGATTGGTCGTGGTCCTCATGCGACTCACCCAGAGGATACTGGGAGTAGGAGTTCCTGTGTTGTTCAGCAGTGGAAGCAGAAGACTGTATGACAGGGTGAATTCAGCTAAAGCGCTGGAAATGTAGACAAATTTTGGGGTGAAAATTTAGGCAAAATAATAATAATCTAGTGACATCACTACGCAGCTTCCACACTGATACACCTTTCCGTCTCAGGGTGCTGCAGGTTCCACAGGACTGTCCTACTGAGGACCCGCTGTCTGAGGCTGTGGCCCAGGATTTGAGACATAGCTTTCTTCGTAGTGATACATGTTTTTGCCTTGTGACTAACCTGACCTTCATTTAAAAATATTAACATTTCCTACACCTCAGTCAGACACTGACATTATAATCCACGTCCACTCACCACAGTCAGCTTCATCCGAAGAATCTGGACAGTTCACCACACCGTCACACACACTGGAGCTGGACACACACTCTCCTGACCTGCACTGATACTGAGCGCTCTCACACGGATCTGTAAGAAATGTATATCCAATTACGAAAAATCCAATCACCGTCAGAACAAACCTCCATATCTCCAGAGTGTTTTTTACTGTTCCCACTGTTCCATTCATAAAGAAATTAAAAATTATTATAAAAACAGCTGCTGATTCAAAAGGTTATAATCTAGTTTATAAAATTATATTATTTGGACAGTGAATGTAATTAGTGTGAAGGAAAAGTCAGGTCATGTGGAGCGATCTGAGTCTGTCCCTCACCTGGGCGACCGAGGTTGACTCCTGTGCTAAAATTGGCAAGAAATCCTCTGTTGTTGTCAGTCAAGTCAGAGTTAAAATACACCGTCATCAGAGAGGAGGAGGAGAAGAGGTCGGGAAAAACACGGACTCCGGTTAAGACTCCTTAAACACACAAAATAATCCAGTGACACTTTGCAAGTACAACACATCGTCTGGATTAACGTCAGTGTGTACATTACATTTAAGGCCATTTCGAGATAAATTTTTGATAGAAAGCTTTAGTTTTAGTTGCATTCTAAAGTCTTTCTGTAATATTATATTTTGTTGTTAATTTCAGAAATATCTTAATGATTTTAATTTTAGCTTTGACCCATTTTATTGAAACAGAACTGTACTCCATCACACTCTTCATGATGTGGCTGCTTTAAAACTGATTTGAGTCACAGACCCAGTAAAATAGAATGAGGGCCAACTCCGTCTCGAACCTCGACCAGATCATGTGCAGCTTCCAGAGCAAAGTCTTGGAAATGAAGCTGGATATTCTCCCCTTCTCCAGCGTGAAGAATCCATAAACCTCAACAAAACACAAACAACACAAATGAGCCTGAGTGTGATATTTTACACTTACAGATAGAGTTATTATAATTATATACTGATCTACTCATCGGGGCAGACTTGGTCTAATGGTTAGAGACGCCAGGGGTGGATGCCTACCGTTCTGGTGTGTGTTCACAGCCCCTAGTGCACTAGTGTGTGTGTGTGTGTTCACAGCCCCTAGTGCACTAGTGTGTGTTTGTGTTCACAGCCCTTAGTGCAATAGTGTGTTTGTGTGTGTGTGTGTTCACAGCCCCTAGTGCACTAGTGTGTGTTTGTGTTCACAGCCCTTAGTGCAATAGTGTGTTTGTGTGTGTGTGTTCACAGCCCCTAGTGCACTAGTGTGTGTTTGTGTTCACAGCCCTTAGTGCAATAGTGTGTTTGTGTGTGTGTGTGTTCACAGCCCCTAGTGCACTAGTGTGAGTGTGTGCTCACAGCCCCTAGTGCACTAGTGTGTGTGTGTCTGTGTGTGTGTTCACAGCCCCTAGTGCACTAGTGTGTGTGTGTCTGTGTGTGTGCTCACAGCCCCTAGTGCACTAGTGTGTGTTTGTGTTCACAGCCCTTAGTGCAATAGTGTGTTTGTGTGTGTGTGTGTGTTCACAGCCCCTAGTGCACTAGTGTGAGTGTGTGCTCACAGCCCCTAGTGCACTAGTGTGTGTGTGTCTGTGTGTGTGTTCACAGCCCCTAGTGCACTAGTGTGTGTGCTCACAGCCCCTAGTGCACTAGTGTGTGTGTGTGTATTCAATGCCCCTAGTGCACTAGTGTGTGTGTGTGTGTATGTGTGCATGCACTGCCCCTAGTGCACTAGTGTGTGTGTGTGTGTGTGTTCACTGCCACAGATGGGTTAAATGAGGAATATTGTTGTATGTTGTACAATGATAAATAATTGCACATTACATGACATCATCAAATGACATGTTGGAGAAAAGCATTTTAAATAATATTAAGACTTAATATGGCATTTTTTTCCAGTTTTCAATGTACAGTATTAATTATCGTACATTTAACCTTTAATACATCGTACCTCTCATGGGATAATGACTCAAACCTTTTTCAGTCCCTAAATGTATCCGTTTACGCTCCAAAGAGGAGGGGACCAACATGCTGCGGCCCTGATTAATACGGGTTTATTACAGAGTAATTATTCATTTAAATTTACACTTACATTAACACAAAAAGAAGTGACACTGTTTGCAACATTTGGGCAGCCAATCTGCCCCATTACACTCCCTTCAGCCTTAACACACTCAACCATTCATTCACACACTTCCCTCACAGTCCCTATCAGCACGTGTTTAACCTCCTGGGCACTAGGTGTCAGTATAATAGCGTGTTCACATTGTGAAGAGGAATCATGTGAAATAAAGGACTGGTTACTTCTTTAAAAGTAAACTGTGTTACAGTCAGTGAATAAACAGTGAGTGTGAGTTAAAAAGGGCAGAAGTGGGTGTGTCAGTTATATTCTGTTCTATTATTGATGTTTTACAGGATGCAGGATACTCACAGGAAGCGTTGTGTCCGTATCCGTGAGGATAGTTTGGAGAACTGAAGGTGGAGTTTTCTTGATAAAGATCAAAAGGTCCCCCGCAATCAGCTGAAAAACATCAACAGACAAAATACCTATTTATACATTAATATATATATATATTTACATAGTTGTTAAAGTTTCTATACATTTATGTGTATGTTTATGTTTATAATTTCATTTAAACCCATTCCTAAGATAAATACCGTCGCTGTCCAATTAAAAACACGTGTCTCTGTGTTTGTGGATGTTTAATTTACTGCATCATCTGAACACAACAGCTCGTGTGAATATTTCATGACGAATGACCAATAGAAACACTCTGAAGTCACTCTGAATAACATCCTTTTACATTGACTTCCACTGAAAGTTAAGAAGGTTTTTCCCTTCTCATGTGAAGTTACTATTTTGGGAGAAACATGTTTTTAATTGGACAGTGGCTATATAGAGTGTTACTGGTGGAAAAATGGTTAATAGCTTAATATCTGTCAAAGTAACCAAAATATTTAAAGGGAAATGTAAAACCAATCTGTGTGTCCATCTAGCCCACATTTCATAGTGTGTGTGTGTGTGTGTGTATGTGTGTGTGTGTTTGTGTGTGTGTTTCTAAAAGAAAAGTGATAATAAGAGTTCATGTACTAGCTATTGGAGGAGGAGTTGTGGGAGGTGGAACCGGAGTGGGTTCTGGATAAGGATGTTCTCCACATGCTCCAGATTTCATGACAATGTCATCAAGTGCAACATCATTCCTCAGGCCTCCGTTCTTCCTCGCTTCAAAAACAATCTGAAATGAATACAAAATAAAGGTCAATCTCTCTCTCTCTCTCCTTCTCTGTCCCTTTATTTCTCCCTCGTTCTTTGTCTCCATCTGTGTCAGTCTCTCTCTCTCTGTCTCTCTTTCTCACTCTGTCTGTGCCTCTGTGTTTCTCTCTGTTTCTTTTTTGTCTAAAAGTCTACATCAAGAGAAGAGTTTTTCTGACCCTTTGCTCGTCTGTGGTGTTTACAGTAATCTGGCCGTAATTCCAGTTGTCTCCGTAGTTTCCGTCTTTCTGGAAAATAACGGAGCTAAGTGAACCCCGCTCAGTCATCACCATCAGCCGGAAAACATCCGCTCCGTACATGTGATACCTTTACACACAAACGTACACAATTTCACACACAGACACATCCATGAACAGATGCAAGCAGCAAAGCAGTGAACACAGCCGTAAACACAGAGAAAACCTCACAAAAGCATTTTAGAAGTAAATAAAATCATCATTTATTTAAAACTACTTCATAGGAAAAAAAAAATTAATTCCATATGTAACTTAAAACCTTGTGAAGAAATGAGAAATCTTATCCTTTTAGCAAAATAAAACTAAATTATGTAAAAACCTCATAAAGTATGAAATTTGTTAATACACTAACACTTTAATTAAAAAAGAGTGAGTAAATGTACAGCTTTAAAAGACTGCACTAGACGACAGTAAAAATGATTCACCAGAAGGACAGACACACTTCTCCGGGGCCTGCAGCGAGGGGGAGGCTGTAGATCCGGAAAATCTTTAACCAGTTTCCTGGACTGCTCGGGGTTACGATGTAGAACCCTGTGGGGACATTTCAATATTAATGAATGCTGTAAATAATTAAAAAATGTAAATATATAATAATACAATCTTCACAGTAGTGATACCTATTTAATACAGTCTCATAAATAATCACTCTAACACCTGTAATATCTCTGTAATCTGTAATAGTCTGGGACACATTTCTGTGACGTGATACACAGTGGAGAGGGATGGGGTTTTTCTGTGTGAAAGATTAATGTAGATTAGAAACATTATGAGACAAAATCTTCCCAGTGTTGTTTGGCTTCTTCTTTTTTTATTTTTGCTGTGTGTGTGTGTGTGTGTGTGTGTGTGTGTGTTTGGGAAGCGTGTCTGGTTTCCCGGCGGAGCAGTAGGTCTGGTGTGTGGGAGGATGGCAGGAATGTGGGGGCAATGGCAGGTGACGGCTCTAAACTGCAGTAACACCTTCATATTTAACACACTCTGTAGATAATTGGACAGCTCTGTAGCATCTGTCTACAGCTGTACACAGATAAGACTCTGGGTTAAAGTGTGTGTGTGTGTGTGTGTAACCTTGTTTATAGAGGCAACTTTTCTGCAGTTTAGAGACTGGTTATTAGACGGCTCCAGACACTTGGCTTTACAAAAGAAAAAAGCAAAACAATTTTCTACTGTTCTATGTCTTCAGTAATTGGAAGTAAACACATTTGGAAGAAGAGATTCTTTGACTGTCCTTAGCACATTACAGTGTGTTGTAGTTATCCCTTGTTTGTGTATGAAAGGACAGCTAATGCATCTGAGATTTTATAATGTGGACCTAATTAACAAAGTGTAATTGCCACGGATGGATTAAAAGTGGAGGCAAAATTGTGATGTACTTTGTACAATGAATATAAAGTGCATTTATCTCATTTAAGTCAAATGCTGAAAAGAGATTTCTATAAGAAAGAACTCAGAATAGAGACATATCTCACATCAAACACACAGTACACAAAAAAGATCTGGTGGTTCCTCTCGTGTGCTGTTGATGTTTCTTTAGCTTTGCTGTTTAGATGTTAAGTTTACTCAGCATTTACGAATGCTGTACACATACAAGAATGCTGTATGAACACTGTACACTTGCATATTTATATCCTGTATATTAATGAGCTGTAAATCCTCAAACAACTTGTACAGATTTAATTATGTAGATATTCGTATTACCTTATATGTATAGTGTCTCATATCATGTAATACAATATATATATGTATATAATATTCATTCATTGTCTGTGGGTTGGCGGTGGGACCGAAGCCCACTTGGAATCACTGGGCGCAAGGCGGGAACACACACTGGAGGGGGCGCCAGTCCTTCACAGGGCAACACACATTCACTCACACACTCACACCTACGGACACTTTTGAGTCTCCAATCCACCTACCAACATGTGTTTTTGGACTGTGGGAGGAAACCGGAGCACCTGGAGGAAACCCACGCAGACACAGGGAGAACACACCACACTCCTCACAGACAGTCACCCGGAGGAAACCCACGCAGACACAGGGAGAACACACCACACTCCTCACAGACAGTCACCCGGAGGAAACCCACGCAGACACAGGGAGAAGACACCACACTCCTCTCAGACAGTCACCCGGAGGAAACCCACGCAGACACAGGGAGAAGACACCACACTCCTCACAGACAGTCACCCGGAGGAAACCCACGCAGACACAGGGAGAAGACACCACACTCCTCACAGACAGTCACCCGGAGGAAACCCACGTAGACACAGGGAGAACACACCACACTCCTCACAGACAGTCACACTACCTGCTGCCTTGCGTTCCTATTTATTTCACCTTTTCCTCTTTGCTGTCGACTCCTCTGTCTTTGCTCTGTGCTACTATTTGCTTATCTATGTCCTGTCAGTCACTCACTGACAGTAATGCCTATTATCTCAGATCATCCGTATCTCACCAGACTGATTCCCCAGTGTATGGTCAAAGCTGGGTCCAGTTAAAGGAGGGAAAGAGGACCCTGCGATTCGGACCCAGTCTCCATCATCGTCAGGCTCCTGCCTCCAGAAACAGAACCCTTCTTCAAAGGAGCAATTTATCTTCTCCTCATCTGAAAAAACAAACCACACATCAGACGTCAGATTAGAGCTGAAACTCAAGCTGTTTAGATTTTTAAAAGCTTCAGAAGTAATATCTTTATTTACTTAGAACTACTTTGGAAAATTTTACAACATTTATCCAATGCTCTTTTCCAGAGCGTCAGAAGTGCTTTGTCCTCTACTCAGAGAAAACGTCCTCACCAGGACAAAACGGTCTGAGACCAAGTTCCAAGGCACAGTGGCCCCCCCTTGTGGATCAGTCCGTAAATGTGAGTGAATGTGAGAAATAGTGCCCCCTGTGGTGCAATTACTGTCCAGTGAGTATGTACTCACAAAATCATATTCTCAATCTATCATTCGCTAACTCCCTCACATAAACACTCACATATTCATTCACTCACTCACTCACTCAATAACATACTTGCTCACTTAGTCACTCCTTCACATACTCAATCAGCTACTCACATAAAAACTTAAGACTCACTTTATCACATGTTCACTCAATCATATTCTCTGTCCATCACTCACTAACCCTCTCACATACAAACATATTCATTGATTCACTCACTCAATAACATTCTCACTCATTCACTCATACTTAGCTACTCACATACAGACTCACTCTGTCACACATTCACTCGTATTCTCTATCACTAACTAACTCCTTCATATATTCATTCACTCACTCAATTACATATTGTGCCATTCAGTGACATACATATTCCTTACTCAGTCACTCACTCTCGCTCACTTAGTCACTCCTTTGCATACTGACTCAGCTTCTCACATACACAGTTCGACTCACTCTGTCACATATTCACTCATTAAGTCTAATTCAGAGTCGATCACTCACTAACCCTCTCACATACACATTCACATATTAATTCACTCACTCAATTTAATATTCTCACTAAGTGACATACATACCTTCTCGCTCAGTCACTCACACCTCAGTCACACCTTCACATACTCAGACACTCGCTCAGTCATATACTCACTAACTCATTCTTAGGAATACACCACAAGGGGCGTTATTTCTCACATACTCCTTCATATTTATGGACTGCTCTAAAAGCCGGCCTTGTTTGACCGTGTGAACGAGTAAAGAGTCATTTTTGGTTAAAAACCTTGTATCTCCAAAAATGCCATCTACTCTTCAGGTCTTATTGAAATTTTATAATAAATGAGCCAATAGAAATGTTCCACAGTGTACAGACTTCAAATTTTTCTCCCATTTACTCGAAATGAAGAATATATTTCCTTTTCCTCTAAAGTTACAGTTTCAGAGAGACAAGGTTTTGGACTGTAAATATAGTATATATCAGTAGTGAAACAGTACTGGAAAGCTGTTGGATGTCCTGAGCCCAGTAGGTGGCGTTGAAGCCCTGCTGGTTGTTGACAAAATCGGAGGAAAATTCCACTGTTGCTTCACTGGAGAAAAGCCACACTGTTCCAGGAGAAGAACCTGATAAAACATCTGAGAAAGACATGCTCTTTTTATAAATCCTATAAAACTTTCTTCCCATTATTAGTCATTGCCAATTCACCAGATCACAAACACTCCCCCCAGCCTTAGAAGGGTGTGGTAAAACAGATGCGTTGAGGCATGAGGCCAATCCACCAATTCTTTTCAAACTGCCCTTAATGCAACACCAATTAATAGTTTAACACAACAGAGGTGAATGCAAACTGGCCAGATCTGTTACATCTGCCACTTGTTCTAGATAGCACCCTGATCAGTGAAATGGGGCACAGTGAGGTACACTCTACTCACCCAGAGAGCGAGGCCCAATATACTCTAAGGGGTGGTTTCCCAGACAAGGATTAAGCCTAGTCCTAGACTATTTCCAATGAAACAGATATAGTCCAGGACCTCAGCTCTAAGACTCCTGGGCTCGGACGGCTGAGGCACCATCAGGGATCAAACCGCTGACCTCTTCATGGTGGGGCCAGTGCTTAGATCTCACATCACTCTGAAGCTTACATATTTGTTTCTTAATTTGCATAGAAAATATTTAAGAAATCTATTAAAATAACATAATTATTACTAATAAATTACTCAAATCCTTGAATGTTTGTTGAACTCACAGGATAGTTTTTTTCCAGGGCCTGTTCCTTCATAAAGATATAGAATATCGATTCCTTCCTCTGTTTGGAAAACATCAAAGATGATATTTATGGCCAAACCATCATTCACGCTGTATGGAAAAAGGGCAAACAAATGAACAGAATGATATTGTGATATTTTTAGAAAAATCTGTCTTTAATGTAAAGTTATCTTAAATTATAGAAAATGATTTTAACACCAGAGGAATCTGTGCTGTGTTTTTGAAATGCCTTTAATATGAGGAAAGATCAACAAATGAGGTTATTGTTCACTTCATTTATTTAAAAACAGTTTTACGAAGATTGCCTTATAATTAAAGTGATATTTGTGAATTCCACAAATCCAAAGCCAAAATTAAATTCTCGATATTGCTTCTTTTGCTTTGGAGCTAAGAGACAAAAGTACAAACAATAACCTTTAACCATTAGCAACATGCTAATCAATGGGATATGAGCTTCAATTGTATTTGAGCTAAATTTCAGCTTTTAGCTCCAGTGATAAAAATAAAGAAGAATATTTCAGAAACCAAACATGTTGTAACTAAACCAGTTGTACATTTGGGTTAAATTTAGAGAAATCTTTAAAATTAAAGTAGTTTTCTGAGCAGTTGCTTTGAAGGAGGAGTGAAAATATATTAATAATATGTCTTTCTTAATGTACAACTCCCACGAAATTCAGAATTAAATAGCTTTGTACCTGTTTGTGCTCCTTAGAGTGGGATGGCAATGTTTAAAATAGGTTTAGTACAGAATCTAACACTTCCAGGCCTCTAGGTGTCAGTATAACGACTGTTCCATAATGTGAAGAAGAATCAGTGGAGAATACAGCTGACTGAAACTTTACTCCCAGAGGCAAGGTAATAGTAAGTATTAAAGTGATGAATTTTAAGTTATTATCTTAAATCACACAAATAAATTAGTTATTAAACAGGTGATACCGTATGATCCAGCGACAGTTTGTATCACTGTCATAATCCTGCGGGAAGTTTTTTGAATTGAAATAACCTCTTGGTCCCAGCAACAGGAACTGACCATCACATGCCGTCGCTATGGAAACACAAACCTCTGTTACCGTAGCAACTATGGCATCAACAATATCCATAGGAAACAAATGCCATTTATGACACATTAGCTGGAATATTATCAAACATGTTATAAAAGACTACATATGATCAACACTGTGATAAAATTCATTACTAATTTATCATCAAAATGTTTTTTTTTTATTCTTTTAATTCTTTACTGAATTAAAACAGCATTTTCTTTACCACAGAGGCTCTGAAACTCATCTGACCCATCAGGACAGTTCTGTTGTCCATCACAGAAATCAGACACAGGAACACAGCTATGTCCATCTCTACATGCTTTCTGACCGTCCATACACTTCACCACTGGAGCCAGAGGTCAGATAAAAAAAATTAAAAAACCTGAATTATTAAATACATCATATATCTATCAATCAGGGATTTCTTTTAAAGTTTGAGATAACACCAAAATAACACTGATACCAAAGGATTTATTAATAAAAAAGTAAATATGATCTGAAATATATATTTACATAAAGAAATGTTAGTTCAGATTGTGTGATCTGATTTGACAAGAGACATTTCCTAAGCACTGATATGGAGTATAACAGCATTAGGACTGTCAACTCTACACATATTCCTCCACTTTACAGGTGTGTTCTGTTAACCTTCATTACTATCACACCAGAGTGGGGTTTAACGGGGGCATCAGCATCAGCAGTGACACTGGGCTTTGGGCAGGTTAAATCCTTGACGAGATAAATGTACAGGATACAATACAGTTGCCTACGCTAACATAGACCTACATAAAGAAGCTGCATGCGCTAATGTAGACCTCCACAAAGTGGCGCACTGGTATGAAGAGCATAGTTTTTACGTGCTGCATTTTTTTTTGTGGGCAGAGCCAGATTTATTATTAAATATTATTATATAATAATACACATTCACAGTAATGTTGAAAACAATGGCACTTCCAGCATGAACTGCTTAAATATTTACATTTAGAGATTTTTTTTTATTTCTGTACATTTATAAACAGTTATAAAACTGTTGCTAAAATGAAAATATAAATGATTTTAATGTGGATTACCTGAGATCTGGATGCTGTCTGTGTTTATTACGAGTTGTCCACTTGTTTGGATGTTGGATACCAACTCATTCTCCACTGATTTAAAGTCCACAGCATCCAGGAAAAAAATGTCAAAACTAACCACTACACTGCCTTTGCTGTGAAAATAATAATTAAACATATATTCATTTTCTTTTTTTTGTTGAGTAAAATAACCATTGATCCGTTGGGTTAAAGGATGTTGTACAACAGCGTTTACCTGAACTTGGTCACTCTGCATCTCCTGAACTGATCTTTAAGGGAGCTATGTCCAAAAGCTTCAGAGATCTGACAAGTAACAGAAAAATTAAAGCTGAAACTTTCTGAAGGAGACAGTTATAACAAATCATGGATTTATATTATTACTCAGCAGATAGAACAGTCTGAGTCCGGCTTCATATTTACACTCCATTAATCTTTATTCAAAGATTATGAATGAGGTAATTAACTCTAGAAAATATAATGCTTCATATTTTCCATATGAATCAAATACACTATATGATGGGCGTTCCGAGGAACCCTGTTCTGGGTCCTCAAAAAAATACTTAACAACTGCCTAGCAACACCCTAGCAACCACCATATATATGGTAGTAATCGCATTGCATGAACACAATAACAAACACAAGAAATACCTTAGCATCTCAACAACAGCATAGTAATTCATACATAAGCAAAAGACTAGCAATACCCTAGCAACTACAATGAATATCATAGCAACCACCTAGTAACTACTTGGAACACCATAACTACCTGAATATCTAGCAACTGGTTAACACTTAGCAACCACATGGAAATATACAAGAACTTTCTAGCAACATGCACACAATCAGCATCTAGATTCCACCTAACAACACCTTAGCAACCACAAAAAATCAATAGCAACTGGTTCACAACAGACTAGCAGTCACAATTTCAGAATAACAAAAAGAGTTTATTCACCAAGAGCTCAGTGTCAAAGGCCAGGGCTTTAAACTCCAAGCTGCTTTGGTTTCGGAGCTCGTCTGTGAACACAGCTCCTTCTGAGATCATCAAACTCCCACTAAGAGTTGAGTTCTGGGTCACTGCTGCATTCTGATTGGCTAAAAATAACAAAAAACAACAAATTGTGGATTAGAAAATGTTCCTTTAAGAATGTTTGTATATAAATAGTTATGGTTTTGATTCAAGTTTCAAAATCTGAAGTTTAGTGAATTCATTCATTAAAAAAAATATTAAATTATATAAAATATTGAATAAGAAATGTTTTATATTTGTATGTCCAGTTCCACCACAGCAATCCTATTTTACCATAATGTTTATAATCAGAAAACACACTTCTATAGAAAACTTTGTGTCTTTGTTTGAATTTGAATTTTGCAGCAAATCTGATTCGTGTTTGAAGTTCCAGTGTGGAAACTGAATTTGTATTTCATACGTTGAACATATTTTTACAGTTCTAAAAGAAATTCAGTTTGATTGGATTCTGTTTCAAATTAATAATAAAGCAAATAAAATGCTGTACACAGTGAAACTAATTCAGTAAAATTCATATTTTAACTTCTCAAACATCGCTGTTTCAGTGAAATGCACAGAGCAGTATCCAACTGCAGAGCTCGAATCTGAAATTTGAATTTGATAAACTGAATTGTTTCTGCTGCATTCAGCATTTCATTTATAATTACCACACTATAGTAGTTTGAAACTGTGATCTTTTATCAAGTGAATGAATGATTTAATTCTTTTTAAATTCATCTTTAATGTAGGCAGTATCTCTAATATTTCTCATTAGGAGCATGTTGTAATTATATTCAAAGATCATTTCAGTTTTTTTCAGATATTTCTACTTGTTTTAAGTTAATTTATCAAATGGAATTACTTTATTGTTCAATTAGTAGACAATATAATTATTTTGAGTATATGTCTTAAACAATATAATTCCAATATAACATTTAGATTCCAGTATAATTACACAAAAATAATAAGTACAAAAATAAACCTTCCCAGAATCATAACCACAAACTATTCTAAGATTTAAAAATTTACAATAGACATATTGACTATACTTAGAACTTTTATAATACTTTTTTTTACCAGATTGTAGAGCCAATAAGCAGACAATGATCAGCCCAATGCAAACAGCAAACAGCAGAGTGACTGTCGTGGTCAGAAACACCTCAAATGATGTCCAGTTACTCTTCCGACGGCACATTTTTATACATTTCCTGTTGAATTTTCTATTACTTTCATGAATTTCTGATTTAAACTGTTACTAAACTTCCAGATTAAACCTTGCTCCACTGTAATCCCCAAGGTCTGTAGCTGTAACTCAGCACTTCCTTCTAAAAGCAATTTAAAGAGTTTGTTTATCTGTTATTATCTGTGTTTATCTGGGAGAACGCCAGCTGTAAAGTTTTATTATTTAACGAGCAGTAATAATAACATTACTGTGGGTAAATCAGTCAGTGGGAAGTGGCGCCAGTGAAGAGGGGAAAGTTGGGAAAGATCAAAGGCTTTAATCTCAGACGACAAATTCAAGGACATTAAACAATCTAATGAAATTTTCAGATTTATTTTTTTTTGCGGACGTTTTAGTGAATGGTGGTTTTGAACTCAGACGACAAATTCCTGAACATGAAATATATTGTAGAAAGAATAATCAAAATAAAAGCGTAAATATACTTGAAAATGTGGGTATAGTATTCTTGAAACTTTTTTCAAATTGTTATTTACCTTCTGTAACATCTTTGAAGGGTAGAGAAAGAGAGCAGGGAATTTGAGATCCGCTTCACAGAAGCTTTACAGATTGTCCAGGGTCCTATGGCTCTCCTCACAGGTTTTCTACTGGGTTTAGAGTCGGGACTGAGATGGACATGGCAGAAGCTTGGATTTGTGTTCAGTAAACCATTTGGATCATTGTCCCCATTTTTAGTTTCTTGGCCAAAGAAGGTTTAATTTAAGATGTCCTGGGATTTTATGGAGTCTATGAAGCCATGTACTTGAGTGAAGTTCCCAGGGCCTTTAGAGGAAATATACCTCCATAACCTCACAGACCCTCCATCATACTCATGTACAGCGAGCCTCATGTTATTTTCAATGTTGTAATTTTATATTTATCCTAAAGCCACCTTGAGTCTTTTGCTTTTTTGACTTGACAACATCTGACCAAAGGTCCAATCAAAGTCACAGTAGCATTTAGTTAACTCCAGATCCTTATGTTTCTGCTTAGGTGACAGGAAACTCTTTTTAGGGCATACTTTACAAATAATATTCTGCCTTAGAGGCACTGCGTGATGTTAGTTTTAGAGACATGGCAACTTCAAGAAGCCACTCTAAGTCTACAGCAGTGATCCTTGGGGATTTCTTCCCTTTCTCTGTGCATAAATTTGGGTCCTAGTCTAGGGAAGTTTATTACAGCTCCAGTAGATTGGGCTTCATAATTATTGTCCTAGAGGCAACATTTACAATTGTACTAAAAGAGACCCTGTGTGTAAAGCTCTGAGTGTGTGTCCTCCCCATGTGCCGCTCTGCAGTCGGTTTGCACTGGAAACTGCTCAAATGTGTTTACGAAGCCCCAGTGTCTGTAAATGGGTAAAAAAACAAAGTGTCTGGGTCCAGTGCTAGACTTTCTCTCTCTCTGCTCACGGCAGAGAAACGCCATCTGGAGGTTTTTAGACAACGGAGAGACTCCAAACGCTGAAAAGCACCAACCGAGATGAGGATGTTGCTCTATTCCTGCTCCATAGGGGGGTCACACTGACTTATTTCTGCTGTTACAGTTACATTACTTAAGGTGGAACTGACTCTAAATTCAGGAGAGCGCTAACTGCATGAAAGTAAACACAGAGGGAAAGTGCTACAAAACTAAACAGCTCGAGTTACACATGAGTTTCTGTGGGAATTCAAATAGTGAATAAACACTTACAGACAATTTACACTTCAGCTGCGTTCAAACCGTCGCTTACATTCTCGAACATAAACAAGCAAACGAGAACTGCATTTACCCACAGTCGCAGACATCTCCTTAACTCTAGATTTTCAGATGAGCAACCAGATAAGTATCCTTTTTTAGCCATTCCCTGACTTGTGGATTTTAACATACTGTGTCTGTTTGTGTGTGGATATGTGTGTGTGTGTGTGTGTGTGTGTGTGTGTGTGTGTGTGTATGTATACACTCTAGTTACTCCAGTGAAACCCCACTAAAAGTCACTGATTTCTGCCTGACAGTTTCTAGACACACTGACAACTTTAAAAAGCAAAGAACAAAGCTTAATGAATAATAAATTCTTCATTTTCATTTTGTTTCTTTTGTTAAAACAATTATTTTGTTAAAAATCTATTTCTTGTTGAGTGTTTTGCTTTTCACAGAATAAGTAACTTCAAAATATGAAGAAGATTCCAGGGAATAACACACAAGGAGAGTATAAACTTTCAAAACCAGTTTAAATTAAATCCTAAAATAAGTTCAGATTTTAAACCCTTGAGGAATTCTTCTTGGCCTTGAACTGTGTTTAGTTTCCAGGATCTTATCATTAACACCACGCCTAATGTCCCTTTCTTCCTCAAAGCTACAACACAGTCATTAACGTCACTTTTAATACGGCTCTTTAAAATTACACCATAAACATTTATCAATTACAGACACTGGGAAATAACTGATCTGCTTCAAAAGAGACTTTAACTTTAACAAACCTAGCGCTCACTGGCACTTACTTCATTCTGTGAAGTGACACAGGTTTAGTTACTTTACACTAGGTCTTTGTCCCTAAAATTATTTTACAGCTACATATCCATTTCATAACCAGCATAATCCTACAAACACATTTGTAAAATGTTTCAGGAGATTTCAAGAAACAATAAGGCACAATTTAAATGCATTCAATTTTATTTTTGGATTTGTGTATTTCTTCATGTTGGTTACAAAATCATGAGTACTGGAATACGGAAAGTGCCCACCACCTTTTTTAAAATCATCTGTGAATAATCAACTAAAGAAAATGAATTCAGTAATTTCTTAATGATATATTTCTCCCACACTGTTTTGCTTTGATGTGGTTTCTTAACTCCCCACACCCTAGTTTTCACCACTGGTCCAGGAATAGAACCGGAAATGTTTTTGACTGTCCCTATTAATAAAGGCCTTTTAGTTGTATTTTAAAGTACCAACTTACAGCAGTATGAAAACTCTCAACATTCATGGTCAAATTATCTGATTTTGTTGTACATCTAAGTGAAAATAAGTCAACGTGATCTACAGGCACGTTACAGGCAATTTATGGGCTACTTTTGTGGTCATTTTAATGCTTATTTGTATTATTTTGTGAAATCATCCTAAATGTAATTGTTTTCTTTAATATTTCCCATTCTGAGGATTGCTGTAATAATATGATGAGATTATTAAAACAATTCCTAAAAGGTTTTCCTTATTTAAGTTTTTTAATCAGCAAGTCACTTTCTCTCCAGATAAAATCACTGAAAAGATGTTAAAACATCTAGAAAATATTCTAATGATCTTATATTATTCTTACAGTGAATCTCAGAGTGAGGAGCAGTAGAGCTATTGTGGAGTTGAGAGTATTTTTGCAGTTCATAACTCAATTTGAGCTGATTTTTGAGTCATTAACACAAACTAATAATTTTGACACTCGTTGTTTGGACACTGTTCCCAGATCGTCTTAAATGGTGGAGATAATGTTTAATGTTATGCTCACTCTTTCATTTAAGCCTTTGGAAACAGCCCAGCTCGGTTCTAGCCAGAAGACAAGAGTGATGGGCGGAGTGAGTTCATGGCAGTGGGAAACTTCAGAAATCTCACAGTGTGTTGGTGTGAAAGATTTATATGTTAACATGAATTTATCATCATACGGATGACATTGCGCTCACTGTGTAAAGGCCTTAAAGGTCAACACTGTTGTTCACGTTCTCCGGGCTCAGGTAAACGTAAGGAAATGCAAGAGATTGGTTCCTTTTTTCAATTTCTTGGCCAAGCTTCTTAAGATCAGTTTTAAATTCTTCAATGAGTTCACGGGGTTTTTCATCAGTGAAGAGTTCCTCCGGATACTCCCCCAAACGACGCTGCAAAGGAAAACAAGAAAAACAGGATCACTCCTCAAACTCTGTACCCACTAAGCAAAAAAATATTGATCAGTGGCTGCTTTAAGTGGCACCCATTGTGAAGTCACTGTGTATTGTTGCAATAAGAAAACATGAAATGAAATAGGATGGTGTGGAGCAGCTACACATTAGTCTAAGGTCACCTGGCCCAATGCCTATAGTCAGCCAGAAGGGTAAAAAGCCCAAGCACAGGGCTGTGGAACAGTGGACCTGTCTGGAGAGATGAAGCTTCATCCATTATGTTTGGGATGGAGTTGGAGTGGTGTGTGTGAGATCCAGAGTTATTCATCCAACATCAGCCCCTGGCTCTGCTAATGTTTATGTGGCTGAATGGCATAAATCTCCACAGAATTATAAAACATATAGTGTAAAGCCTTCTCAGTGGATGTTGAGTGCACTGTCAGAAAAACTGCCTTTGTGGTGGTGCCCTCAAGGGAACATATTCAGTATCTTTAGTTAGAGAATATAGCTATGTCTTATTCTATATTAACTGTTGATTTTAAAGTTGTGTTGATTTCATCTCCAGGACTTTTGTGTTCTTTTATTCTCCACAGTTGTATAATGAAAGATCACAGAGATCCCCCTCTCCTTCTGGAGAAGAGAATGTAATGAACCTTTAGGAACACAACTGGACTCTAACACCACTGCTGCACCTTTAAAGATACACTACACAGTTTGTGCCTTTAGAGACGGTAATGTACCTTTTTCCTGACAGTGTACAGTGGCAAACACTCCTGATTTTTTTTTTTTTTTTGATCAACTGAAAAGTGTCCTATTCCACATACAGGTCATTAACATAATTTTATAAAACTGCTAAAAAGTTGGGCCAGTTTTATTTGAGCTTTATAAGATGTACGGAGCTGTGCTACTGTCATAGTGTCAATGGACAGTTCAACACGCTTCATAGAGACGTAACAGCAACTGCCTAGTCCTGTTATGCCAACTAAAAGAAACATGTTCTGGCCAGCTTTGTGCTTGTAAGGTGAGGTGTCAAGTTTGTGATGGTATTTGCAAGAATTCAGACAGGGGTTTCTCCATCAAGGAGAAGAGAAGACCGCTGCACCACAGGAGTCAAAAACTCAATAATAATCAGACCTTCCAGTGAAATAAAGCAGTTTTCCTCTGGATAGAATCCATCACAACAAGTGAGACTGTCCAGAAACTGGTGAATAATCTTAGTTTATTTTTATAAAGCACACAGAGACATAGACTAGTTCCAAGATATTTGCATTTGTTAAAACTTTATATTTTCAGTGTGTACAGTATTCATGTCCACTCACCCGATCACTGGATTGATTGCTCAGAACGTGGAGAACAGTCAGTCCATTAATAGTGGTGGAGACGTTAGGCAAAGTTTCAAAAATGGACTTCTCTGTGGCGATTCCTTTCTGGGAGGGTGGAGGTTTTCTGAGAGTGCTGGGGAAGTTGGGCATCCACCCTCCAAAATCAAACTGAAACAGCAGAGAAACCATCAGTATTCACCTTTAGAGTTGAATCACAGGTTACAAGAGAAAACAGGAGAACACATCCTCTACAGAGAACCACACACTCACCCATGTTTCAAAGCAGAAGAAAGATCAGCAAAAAATAATTTATGTGAAAGTGCCTTGAGTTTCCCTCACAGTAACTCCAGAAAAAAGACAGATTGGAGCATTTACCTGTTTTTATTTCCATTAGTTATTTTTGAAAGTTATTTTTTTAATGAAATGATAAATGTCATTTTTAATACTACACAGCAGCTTCCATAAAATGGAAAAAGGAGGAGAATGTTTGAACTTTAAATTACAATTATACATAGTCTGTAATTTCAGTATTGCACTCAAAGGAATTTTTTCTGTATCTTTCAGAGTTGCGTGTCTTGGGGGGGGGGGGCGTCTGTCACATCTTGGCACTTTCTTGTTTGTTTTCTCCTTCCATGTGGCTCTGTCTGTTTGTTGTTTTTCCTATCTCCGCCCTCGTTCCACTCTAGCTCCACCTTTTGTTCCACCTCTTTGTCATTATCTGTGTCAGGTGTTTCTTGTTAGTTCTTGTATTTAAGTCCTCTTCACTCACTTCCTGTGATCGGTCATTTGTGTTTGTGTTATGTCATTTGTAGTTTTGCTCGGTTCAAGTCAAGTCGTGTCGTTTCGTTCTGTTTCCCAGGTGTTATGTTATTGTATTGTTTCTCGTTCCTCGTTCGGTCTCCTGCCTGTTTCCTGCCCCAGTCCTGTAGTGTTGTTTCCTGCTCTTTCCTATGTTTATAAGTAGTGTTATTTCGTGTTTCTTGTCAAGTTCGTTTGTTCTGTTTGCTCTTTATTAAACTGTCTGTGTTGTAGCGAGTGTGTCCGCCTCCGTAAGTCCACCCTTTACGTCCCCGTGACATCCAGAGAGAGCTGAGACTGTTCTGAACTGTTTGATATGAAGCAGGAATATTTAAGTAGATCTATAACAATCCAGAAAATGCCCTCAGACCCCAGACTGTTAACTTATTGATATAGAAGACAACTGCAACATGTGCTACATGACCAGTTACTTCCATAATTAAGTGAAATGGTCATTTGAATTTATCACAAACCTGGCCATTGTTGACCGCAGCGTGTTGGGCGGATGCTGTGAAGATGACCATGGTAACGAACTTCACAAGCTCCTCGATCTTGCTGAAAGACTTGGGGATTCCTGAGGAATCTGAAGAGGAAAAAAAGCAGGTTGAAACAATCAGAAAAACAAACTCATTCATGGAGACGGAGCAGAGGGGCAAATCAAACCGCAGAGCAGAGATTTGTAAATCCATTTTGACATCAGTTTGTTCATATCAACTCTGAAATTCATTCGTTCATTTTCTGTAACTGTTCTTTAGTCCACAGCCCAGAACAACCAGGTGAAAGGCTGGAAAACACCCTGGACAAAGTACCAGTACATAACAGGGCACCATTCACCCGGTCACACACTCTCACACCTTTTAAGGTTTATGAAATAAACATGAGAAGAGCTTTTCTCTAAATGGTTCTATATCAGGTTTTTTTTATTGTTCATGTCAGTATGAACGGCGCTTGTCTCTTTCTCTTTGGAGACCTCTTGTTTGATTTGGGGCACTTTTACCTGTTGTGTCAACGTAGCCTTATTCCACTCATTTGACTTGTTTCAATTGTCATGTTTTGAAAATACAAATCGAATTCCAAAAAAGTTGGGACACTAAACAAATTGTGACTACAAACTGAATGCAATGATGTGGAGATGGCAAATGTCAATATTTTATTCGTAATAGAACATAGATGACAGATCAAAAGTTTAATCTGAGTAAATGTAACATTTTAAAGGAAAAATATGTCCTTTAAAATGTCACAGTGTCAAAAAATCCCCAAAAAGCTGGGACAAGTAGCAATAAGTGGCTGGAAAAAGGAAATTGAGAATATAACGAACAGCTGGAAGACCAATTAACACTAATTAGGTCAATTGACAACATGATTGTGTATAAAAAGAGCTTCTCAGAGTGTCAGTGTCTCTCTGAAACCAAGATGGTAAGAGGATCACCAATTCCACCATTGTTGCAGCGATACCAGAATGGTGTTACCCAGCGTAAAATAGCAAAGACTTTTAAGTTATCATCATCAACCCTGCATAACATCATCAAAAGATTCAGAGAATCTGGAACAATTGCTGTGCGTAAGGGTCAAGGCCGTAAAACTCTACTGGATGCTCGTGATCTCCGGGCCTTTAAACGTCACTGTACCTCAAACAGGAATGCTACTGTCAAGGAAATAACAGAATGGGCTCAGGAATACTTCCAGAAAGCACTGTCAGTGAACACAATCCACCGTGCCATCCGCCGTTGGCAGCTGAAACTCTACAGTGCAAAGAGGAAGCCATTTCTAAGCAAGCTCCACAAGCTCAGACGTTTGCACTGGGCCAGGGGTCTTTTAAAATGGAGTGTGGCAAAATGGAAGACTGTTCTGTGGTCAGATGAGTCACGATTTGAAGTTCTTTATGGAACACTGGGACGCCATGTCATCCGGACCAGAGAGGACAAGGATAACCCAAGTTTTTAATCAACGCTCCGTTCAGAAGCCTGCATCACTGATGGTATGGGGTTGCATGAGTGCTTGTGGCATGGGCAGCTTGCATGTCTGGAAAGGCACCATTAATGCAGAGAACTATGTTCAGGTTCTAGAAAAACATATGCTCCCCTCTAGACATCATCTCTTTCAGGGAAGACCCTGCATTTTTCAACAAGATAATGCCAGACCACATTCTGCAGCAATCACAACATCATGGCTACGTAGGAGAAGGATCTGGGGACTGAAATGGCAGCCTGCAGTCCAGATCTTTCACCTATAGAGAACATTTGGCTCATCATAAAGCGGAAGGTGCCACAAAGAAGGCCCAAGACGATTGAACAGTTAGAGGCCTGTATTAGACATGAATGGGAGAGCATTCCTATTTCTAAACTTGAGAAACTGGTCTCCTCTGTCCCCAGACGTCTGTGGAGTGTTGTAAGAAGAATGGGGGATGCCACACAGTGGTAAAAAATGGCCTTGTCCCAACTTTTTTGGGATTTGTTGATGCCATGAAATTTTGAAACTTAAAATGATACATTCTCTCAGTTTAAACTTTTGATCTGTGATTTGTGTTCTATTCTAAATAAAATATTAGATGTTGGCGCCTCCACATCATTGCATTCAGATTTTATTCACAATTTGTTTAGTGTCCCAACTTTTTTGGAATCTGGTTTGTAATAAATTTATTAGATATATAGAGATATATAAGATGATTTCACTTGATGAGAGATCGGGTTTATGGGGGCACGGTGGAGCAGCAGGTAATGTCGCAGTCACACAACAGGGTCCTGGAGATTGTGGGTTCAAGTCCTGTTCCGGGTGACTGTCTGTGAGGAGTGTGGTGTGTTCTCTCTGTGTCTGTGTGGGTTTCCTCCGGGTGACTGTCTGTGAGGAGTGTGGTGTGTTCTCCCTGTGTCTGTGTGGGTTTCCTCCAGGTGACTGTCTGTGAGGAGTGTGGTGTGTTCTCTCTGTGTCTGTGTGGGTTTCCTCCGGGTGACTGTCTGTGAGGAGTGTGGTGTGTTCTCCCTGTGTCTGTGTGGGTTTCCTCCAGGTGACTGTCTGTGAGGAGTGTGGTGTGTTCTCTCTGTGTCTGTGTGGGTTTCCTCCGGGTGACTGTCTGTGAGGAGTGTGGTGTGTTCTCTCTGTGTCTGTGTGGGTTTCCTCCGGGTGACTGTCTGTGAGGAGTGTGGTGTGTTCTCTCTGTGTCTGCGTGGGTTTCCTCTGGGTGACTGTCTGTGAGGAGTGTGGTGTGTTCTCCCTGTGTCTGCGTGGGTTTCCTCCGGTTTCCTCCCTGGTCCAAAAACACACATTCGTAGGTGGATTGGAGACTCAAAAGTGTCCGTAGGTGTGAGTGAATGTGTGAGTGTGTGTCGCACTGTGAAGGACTGGCGCCCCCTCCAGGGTGTGTTCCTGCCTTGCGCCCAGTGATTCCGGGGAGGTTAATGCCGGCATTTTGCAGTAAAAACTAGGACTGAAAGAGGCCATACCACTTTCTTTGAATCCATGCTTAAATATCTCGCCAATCCAGTTCTGTAACTCTGTGTCTTGCTTCACGTCATCGTTGCAGGTGTAGTAATATGTCAACACTCCTCCCACAAACCTAAAAGATATATAACTTCATCAGAAGGTGGATATTTACACATCTCAGGCACAATTACAAAAAACCTAAACAAAACTGAAACTGAGGAATTTCTCAACACCTCATTATCCAAAATGTCTCTTGAAGTGAAGGGCATTAATCAGTTCCTCCTTTGTCTACAGCAGTAACTGTCTCTAGTTGTCTGAGAAGTGGCTACACCAGATGTTGGACATTGATGATAAGTTCTGGATCACTTTTTAATCATTTCCACACCTGCTCCTGCTTCATCCCACTCCCACCAAAATTCAGCAGCATTTCTGAAAAGGCTCCATCGTTTCTGCAGCACATTAATACACATTTCATGGGGTGTTCATGATATTGGTTGCTTTGCCAATATTTAGAATACGTTTATTACTTATTGATTATTTAGCTATTTTCTCTTATGATTGTGCATGGTAACTAATGCATGATTATTGTCTTTTTAGACATAGTTTTTATTTGAGCTTGCTGGATTTGTTTATGTCATCCTGCTACCGTGGTCCCTGGATTGATTAACCATCCGTTTCTGTGTCCTGCGCAGGAGAACACAGTTCCACTGCTCCACAACCACAATGCTGTATGGGTTTATACCTCTCTAATCCACACTTGACTCTGAGTTCTAAAGTGCAATAGCTCCACAGCTTCCTATTTCATCTCATTATAGAAATTTGTCAGCAGTGGGTGCACTCTAAACTAGCTGAAGTTAAATAATTATGATGGATATCCACAAATTTGGACACATTTGGACATGGACATAGTGGATTACTGTACCTCTGGATGATGTCCCAGAGCCTCTGGCCATCCTCTCTGTAGTAGAAGTTGGGGATGTCATTCAGTCTTCTGGCACTGATATCATCAGGCAAACAGAGAGATGTGTAGGTCAAGGAGGACATAGCCCTTTGCATGAACTTCTGGATGTCAGTGCCGTAACCTATAGCAGTGTACTGGGAGATGGACACAGATGTTAATCACAGTAATGCTTTACATTAATCCTCTTTTTATCATTCAATTATAGAAATATAAAGCCCAGCATGAGCTTTTATGGTTGCTTATTTTTTTAATTAAAAAAGAAAAGTATAAACCTGCTTTTCTTGTCATTGTACAACTAAATATTTCCTCTGCATTTAACCCATCCGTGGCAGTGAGCACACACACTAGTGCACTAGGGGTAGTGAGCACACACACACAGGACTTGAGCTACAGGCTGCTATCCCTAGCGCCCAGAGAGCATCTGGGGTTAAGGTGCCTTGCTTGTGGGCACTTCAACTGTGGATGTTGAGAGAGGAGACAGAGCTTTTCCTTCACTCCTCGCACCCCCAATTTTTCCTCAGTGTAAAAGATATAATGAGGAGCAAACAAGAGATTAGAAAGCTAAAAAATATTATACAGAATTGTGCTGTGTGAGGTGAGTGAGGACTTGTGACTGTGTTTATAACTAACACACACACAGTGCTGTGTAAAATGTGTATTAATGTCAGCTTGACTGCTTCAGAACTTTATGCTGTTGATAAAAATTTTAATCAGACTGCACTCTATTCAGCTCTGTTAATTTTATTTCTGTTTTTGGAGGATTAAAAGTCCATTCCCACTTCACAGAGTTCACCATAGAAAGCAGCAGAGGCAGGATCTCAGAGTGTCTCTAAATGTCTCTGTAGTATAACTGTAAGCAGGAGTAAACAGTTATAGATTGTGTCCATTAGTATTGTGGTGCGCTGTAACTGTATGTAAGAGTAAACAGCTGCAGCTAGTGCAGGACAATCATCACTTGTGAATGACCCTATTTATTTGATGCAAAACTTCACTTTACCACATCCTACTTTATCATTAATGCATAAGTTTTCACAGTACCTTTGAAAATATTCCGTCTTTTGAGATCAGGGTGTTCCTGGCCTGGATGTTTAATTGGAGTGTGTACCGCGTGTGGGGAAAAAGCAGCTGAAGATCACAACAAACACAACACAAACATAAACATAAACCCATACATTTTAAAATTATATATATATATATATATATACACACACACACAGCGATCAACCGTAACATTTTCTGCACCTCCTTATTTCTACACTCACTGTCCATTCTCTCCGCTCCACTGAACACACAGGAGCACTATGTAGTTCTACAGTTACAGACTGTAGTCCATCTGTTGCTCTACATACTTTATTTCCCCCCCGCCCCCTTGTTCTTCAGTGCTCAGGACCCCCACAGAGCAGGTGTGATGTGGTGGTGGATCATTCTCAGCGCTGCAGTGACACTGACGTGGTGGTGGTGGTGTGTTAGTGTGTGTTGTGCTGAAGCGAGTAGATCAGACACAGCAGTGCTGCTGGGTTAGACACAAACATGCTGAGGTGGCATGGCTGCATCTGTGACACTACTTAATGGTCCTTTTTTACTGCATGGAACCTACTAGACTCGGCTCGGCTCTTTTGATTTTCCACTGGACAAATCTGGTCCCTGGAACCGGGTCCCTGCTCATGCCTGGTACAAAGCGAGCTGAGTAGATACTAAATGTGGAGTGTAAACCTTGCACAGCACTGATTGGCTGGAGAGATTAATCTAAATAATGAAAAGCAGATGTCCAGCACCAACTCTCCATCTGTAAAATCTCCAGCTGCAGCAGAGATCACATTTGTTTTCATCTGACTCATGACGGCAGCTCGTAAAATTATGCCATGGTCTTTTGAAGAGGTTCAAATGCTCCACAAAAGAGTCCAGCCAGAGCTGGACACTGCAACACACAAATACACGATGAATAAACAGCGCCTAATATTACTGCTGCCATTGTTGTGGTTTTCAAAGTCTGCGGTTCCCAGTAGCAACAGGGTTTTGTGACATCACCAGATACATTCCATGGGGGAGCTGTGCTAGTGGAAAAGTGTGTTGAGCCGTGCCGAGGTGTGTCGAGTCGAGTTGATGCCATGCAGTGAAAAAGAACCATAAGTTTGGTTGGGCTTTGATTTAAATGTTCTGTTTTGAAACTGTGAAGCTGCTTTGTAACAACGTCAGTTTTAAAAGGCGCTATACAAATAAATTTGATTTGATTTGATTTGATTTGAAGCCATATATGAGATTTTCAATCAGGTAATCAAACAAGATTTTCATGGTAAAAACATGAGGAATTTTATAGTGAAAACAGTGACTCTTTCATGTTTACTCTCGCTTATAACGCAAGAATGATAAGGGCACAAATGTTTCTCATAACACCACAAACGAACGATATCACTTTGGTGTGATTTGGCCACTGATCATGTGCTGGGTGATTTCACTCATTAAACATTGATCACTTAATCACTCTAATTAAAAGAGCACAAATATTTCGGTACCACTTTAAAATAAGACTCCATTTATAAAGGTTTATAAAGGTGTACTTATTCTAAAGTGGTACCAATATTTCTTTTAATGACCCAAACCAGCACAAACGCAGCAGAAACATTTTATTCTGTTTCAGAACATGTAAGTGGCATTGTCAAATCATTCTTGATTAGCGTGAGAAACACCAGTGATGACGCCAACAAATCGACTTTTAAATTAGTTGCTAATGAACTTGTTCATTGATTAATCATTGCAACCCTAAAAGAAACAGATGAAGAAGAAATCTGACCTTGTAGAGAGGGTGAGCCTGGGGCAGGGTTCGTAGCAGAGCGACAGTAAACACTTCGGACAGAAGGTGAGTCCGCAGCAGATGGAAGTGCAGCTCATGTTCATTAAATTCTGCATTTCTTACGAAGATCTTCGCCAAAAGCCAGTCCCACTCCGAGTCGGAGGGAAGGAAGATGGGATTGCTCAAGCTCGGCTCCTGCTTCAGCTGTGAGAACACAAACACTTTTCAGTTACAATTCAGTGGATTTCAAGAGAGGCTCACTGTGGATGCTCTGAAAATTCCCTGGGAGAAACAGCATGAGACAATAAAGAGGCTTGATGAGCATGTGCCCAAACTGAGAGGATAGAGTCTCAAAAGTCCATCAAAGCTGAGTAGGTTGTGAGCCATGTCGAGAAATGGTAGAGCACTGTATTTAGCTCAGCTGCAAATAATTAGGAGTGTTTCCCGGCACTGAACCCAACATGAGATGCCACTGAGTCCCACTCAGACTCGAGATGACATGGGGGGATATCCCTGGACTAGTTCTCTCAGGAGAAAGAAATATTAGATTTACTGACTAGATGTAAGCTAATGTCACTTGACTATTTTTTCTCAGCATAGACTCACCTGGATGGCGATGGGTAGGAGTTTTCTTTCATTTGTGAGGTGGAGTAAACAGAAGGGAGCCGACAGAAACTGCTGCTCATAGTCGATCACATTCCCTCTGAAACCGCTCAGTCTTTCATAGTTGCAGAGAAAGATGTTTCCATTCTGATCCAATAGAAATTAAAATAGAAAAACTGTTTATTATATGGTTATTAATGAGGTTGTAAACACCTTAAAGGTAACTAATACATAACTAATCATTTTTAACAGAGAAATAATGGGAAACAGTGACCTCCTTTTTGTCAAATACTGAATGTGTCAGATATCTTGCTGAAAATCCTGAAGATGTGCATTTAGTCATTTCACTTTTTAATGTGCATCACATTATCACCCGTGTTTAAAAAGACATTTTATCAGGGGTTAATTGAATACATTTTGTGGTTAAATTGCTACCTTTTTAAGAATAATGTGCTGAAGCTGAAGGGTTAGTTTTAACTGATGGAGGAGACAAAGGTGATCTTACAACCTAACAAGTAACCATTAATAAACAGGGTGTAAATCATTTATAACCCTTTATTGGTGTACTCTAATCATAATGCGGTACTCAAATATTTTAGAATCCTGAGAATCATATATCGCAATTTCTGTGCATTGGTTGAATTTTTAAAATGTTTAAGACTTTTTAAAAATTATAAGAAAAGTATATTTTAGAAATATGAGAATAATCTTTAAATATTCATACATAATGTCAGAATGAGAAATATTAGATATTGCCTATATTTAAGATCATGTCAGTGTTATTACTAGTGGAAGAAATAATATACTATGTGTAGAAATTTGCTGCTAAATGGAATGTGTTTGGTTTTGTGTTTACCTTCATTTCCCTCTCCAAAGAGCTTTCGGGGAAAGATTTATTGACCATTTCATTGGTCACTCGGAACTTTTGTGGGAGCTCAGTGCAACGCTCGATCAGCATGGGGTTGAGTCCGTTGAGTAGCTGGTAGCCAAAAAATTCATCGCTTTTCCAATGTTCCTGGACATAAGCTGTGAGAACACAGATACATGAATAATCACAACAGCAGCAGTAAAGATGCATTTCTCATTATGTTTTTAGAAAAATACCAGTATTTTCAGGATAATTCATGAGCTTCTCAAGATCTTCTTCACTCTGCCATGTATCCGACCAATGGAACAAGGTACTGAACTCCAGCTTCTTAGATCTAAATTAGAATAAAATTATTACCAGACTATCAGTGATTTTAATACTGTTTGAATTTACAATGCCAGTCATACTGATGGACACATTTCACCTGCTATAAAATTGGTTAAATTAATCCCAGGCAATGCAGTAGCTGTAGATGTAAACAAGTTTAACCTTGTGCCATAAAATGAGATGTAGATGTAAGGCCAGGTTAAATTAATTCTGTGTGAACTGAGGTGAATTAAAAGATGTGCAAATTCTCTGCCCTGGTTTATGATTGTCTCTGGTATGGCCTCATACTCATGAAGAGAGAAGAGAAGGCTATGGGCTGTTCCGAGGGTGAACACCACGTCCAGAGAACAGCACAACAGAGCAGAGTGTGGCTTCTTTCTCTGCTCAGGATGCATTTACTTCACTACACCTTTACACTGAAATGAGTTTGTGTTGAATAAAACTTTTAGTGCTAGTCATTGCTCTCTGTCTCAATTTATTACAAAACTGTTACAGTTTTTATAACTGAAAGCAATTATAATTTGTACATCAATTTTACTTGTACTTGTATCAGTGTATACTCTCAAAGTAAACTGAAAACAGTTTATTGGTGTAAAACATGAATTAAGGATTATTTAAAATTGTGAAAATTGTCTAAAGAAAGAGAGCTGCAGTGTAAATGTTAGTAAAAGTGTTCAACAGAGTGATACAGTGCTTGTGAAAAAGAAAAGCGTCCTGTTATCGCAATATAACAGCACGGTTAGAGCACTTCTCAATCAACCAATATTGCGTGGCTGGAACTAACTTATATTATATTAATAAATAATAATTAAAAACTAATATTAATAATTAGTTCAGTAGTTTTATAATGTTACAGAACAACTTTCCATAAAGACAGTCCCCATTTAAAACTAATCCCAATCCAGCAATACTTTAGGTTATGGATTTTTAAACTGATTTAAACTTACATTTTGACAAAATCCCAGTCCATATCCAGTATCTTTTTGACAGAGAACCGGAACTTGTAGGGTAATTTATTCACACTGTCAATGTCTATAATTTCAGGTAACCCAGGGGAATATTCCTTCCAGCTGTAGATCGGAGAAAAACAAGTCAGCAACACCATGAGTTCGTACAGAAATGGGACTTCTGCATCAAGGACACAGCAAAATCATTAACATAGACATCGTGATTACTAATGTAATCGCACAAGTAATAACCTCACCAAGCATTAACTTAGCTTTTATATTTGTAAGCATTATATATATATATAAGTCACATAGCTCCAGGAACCTGCAGGTTGTGGGTTCAATTCCCGCTCCGGGTGACTGTCTGTGAGGAGTGTGGTGTGTTCTCCCTGTGTCTGTGTGGGTTTCCTCCGGGTGACTGTCTGTGAGGAGTGTGGTGTGTTCTCCCTGTGTCTGTGTGGGTTTCCTTCGGGTGACTGTCTGTGAGGAGTGTGGTGTGTTCTCCCTGTGTCTGTGTGGGTTTCCTTCGGGTGACTGTCTGTGAGGAGTGTGGCGTGTTCTCCCTGTGTCTGTGTGGGTTTCCTCCGGGTGACTGTCTGTGAGGAGTGTGGTGTGTTCTCCCTGTGTCTGTGTGGGTTTCCTTCGGGTGACTGTCTGTGAGGAGTGTGGCGGGTTCTTCCTGTGTCTGTGTGTGTTTCCTTCGGGTGACTGTCTGTGAGGCGTGTGGTGTGTTCTCTCTGTGTCTGTGTGGGTTTCCTTCGGGTGACTGTCTGTGAGGAGTGTGGTGTGTTCTCCCTGTGTCTGTGTGGGTTTCCTTCGGGTGACTGTCTGTGAGGAGTGTGGCGGGTTCTTCCTGTGTCTGTGTGTGTTTCCTTCGGGTGACTGTCTGTGAGGCGTGTGGTGTGTTCTCTCTGTGTCTGTGTGGGTTTCCTTCGGGTGACTGTCTGTGAGGAGTGTGGTGTGTTCTCTCTGTGTCTGCATGGGTTTCCTCCGGGTGACTGTCTGTGAGGAGTGTGGTGTGTTCTCTCTGTGTTTGCGTGGGTTTCCTCCGGGTGACTGTCTGTGAGGAGTGTGGTGTGTTCTCTCTGTGTTTGCGTGGGTTTCCTTCGGGTGACTGTCTGTGAGGAGTGTGGTGTGTTCTCTCTGTGTTTGCGTGGGTTTCCTCCGGGTGACTGTCTGTGAGGAGTGTGGTGTGTTCTCTCTGTGTCTGCATGGGTTTCCTCCGGGTGACTATCTGTGAGGAGTGTGGTGTGTTCTCCCTGTGTCTGCATGGGTTTCCTCCGGATGACTGTCTGTGAGGAGTGTGGTGTGTTCTTCCTGTGTCTGCGTGGGTTTCCTCCGGGTGGCTGTCTGTGAGGAGTGTGGTGTGTTCTCCCTGTGTCTGTGTGGGTTTCCTCTGGGTGACTGTCTGTGATGGAGTGCGGTGTGTTCTCCCTGTGTTTGTGTGGGTTTCCTCAGGGTGACTGTCTGTGAGGAGTGTGGTGTGTTCTCCCTGTGTCCTTGTGTGTTTCCTCCGGGTGCTCCGGTCACCTCCCACAGTCAACACAAGTTGGTAGGTGGATTGGCGACTCAAAAGTGTCCGTAGGTGTGAGTGTGTAAATGAATGTGTGAGTGTGTGTGTTGTCCTGTGAAGGACTGGCACCCCCTCCAGGGTGTGTTCCCGCCTTGCGCCCAATGATTCCAGGCAGGCTCTGGACCCACCCCCTGAACTGGATAAGTGCTTACAGATAATAAATGAATGAATGAATGAATGAATATATACATATGTTGTTAACAAGAAACATTACATTTCACTCACTTAATCACTTGGCAATTCTCCATCAGCTCATTGTTCCTTTGGGCGCGAAATACATATGTTTCTTGCTTCAAAAGTACAGCTACAAAATAATAAATATGAATACATTCGTGTTTAAATGTTTGCAAACTAGAGGTCAATTTAACTGATTTTATAAGTGAGTAATACATTTAAATTTTGTTTTTACATATTTGCAAGTTGTAAGTTCATGTGTATTTTAAAACAATGGCAACACATTCACAAAGGCTGGATGATATCAACAGAAGCTTTTCATGACAACTCACATGAACTGACATCTATGAATTAATATTCTGACAATTTCACAAGACAACTCAATATAGAAACGGTTTCTTTCCTGCTCCTGTAAAAACACTTTAAAAATTACACTTGACCATTAAATGCACACTTAGATCCACTACTCTGTTACTCTAATGTTTCTGAAGATTCTTTTTCCACTGCAGTGTCCCTACTCTACTCGACTCTACTCTGTTTTGCTTCTCCATCATTGTTTAGTGGCTGTTCTCTCGTGGTTCAGAGCGAGTCGAGTAGGGACTAAACCGTGGTGTGTAAACCTTGCAGAGCGCTGATTGTCCAAAGAGAGTCGTCACTCTGCGCCACGCAACGCAGACGACCAGCACCAACTCTCCATCTGTAAAATCTCCAGCTGCAGCAGAGATCACATTTGTTTTTATCCGACTCACGACGGCAGCTCGTAAAATGACGCCATGGTCTTTTGAAGAGGTTCAAACGCTCCTTGGATCGGTGGCCGACGAAAGAATCCAGCGAGAGCTGGACGCTGCAACAAGGAAGGAACAAACTCTACTGATCTGTCTGAACTGATGCGCGGTTAGTGGAAAACAAACCAGGGACCAAACAGCAAGTAGAGACTAGTAGATTTGTGTAGTCTAGGTACCATGCAGTAGAAAAGTGCCATATGCTTGTCAAGAGCTGTCCTAAATCAAAATTCACCTCCTTGTTTGTGTTGCCATTAAAAAAATCTGAATCTGAAGTATCTTTGTGTTTCTTATTTCTGTGAAGTTAGAAATTACACAAACCTGTGCTCTCCCTGAGACACACTTTGAGGTTGTTGCTGTCCAGGAACCGGTAACAGGGGAAATGGAACTTCTTGTCTTCAGGAGTGGTGACCACAAGCTTCTCACAGTACCATTCATTAACAAATGGATACAGTTTCACCTCCATTTCCACCATTAGAAGGGTGCCAAGGCTTTTTTCACATTGTAGCGAGTAGGTGTTTCTCTGTTGGAATTAAAAATAGCACGTCTCATTTAATTGTGTAGTTAATATGATCTTAACAGAAAGAACCACCAACATATATTTTTCTCCAAACATTTCCAAACCATTTTCATGAAGAAAAAAATACAAAGACACAAATGTATTGCAAACACTACACTGTCAACATTTTCTCTCCAAATTATGACATAAAGAAAAATGCACTGAAAAATGCATTCCATTCGATCATTCATCTTCCACAACCACATCATCACATGTGTGTGTGATCTAAACAGGGCACCAGTCCATTACAGGGCTCACACACACACACACACACACACACACTTGTGGACAAGTTCACACAATCACCCAGTCACTCACACTCACCCAGTCACTCACACCTGTGGACAGTTTTCACACGCTCACCCTGTCACTCACATAATCACCAAGTCACTCACACACTCACCCTGTCACTCAAACAATCACCCAGTCACTCACATACTCACCCTGCCACTCACACAATCACCCAGTCACTTACACATTCACCCTATCACTCACACAATCACCCTGTCACTCACACACTCACACAATCACCCAATCACTCACACAATCACCCAGTCACTTACACACTCACCCAGTCACTCACACACTCACAGTGTCACTCACACACTCACCCAGTCACTCACACACTCACCCAATCACTCACACAATCACCCAGTCACTTACACACTCACCCAGTCACTTACACACTCACCCAGTCACTCACAAACGGACCCAGTCACTTACACACTCACCCAGTCACTCACACACTCACCCAATCACTCACACAATCACCCAGTCACTTACACACTCACAGTGTCACTCACACTATCACCCAGTCACTCACACACTCACCCTGTCACTTACACACTCACCCAGTAACTTACACACTCACCCAGTAACTTACACAATCACCCTGTCACTCACAAACTCACCCAGTCACTCCCACACTCACCCAGTCACTCACACACTCACCCTGTCACTTACACACTCACCCAGTAACTTACACACTCACCCAGTAACTTACACAATCACCCTGTCACTCACAAACTCACCCAGTCACTCCCACACTCACCCAGTCACTCACACACTCACCCTTTTTTTGGTTCCACACTTGCCTCATTAACATTTCTGTGTGTGTATGAGGCCACAGCGAAAGCAGAGACACTCTAACACTGTTATTCCCATAATATCATACGATTACACAACACGTTTCTGGTTGTCTTTGCTAGTTTTAACTGATATTAAGGAACAGATATAATGACTAGACCTAATATATTTTATTTAATTAGTATGACAGCTATATGTTATGGCAGTTATAATGTGTAAATATGTCTGTGTAAAAGAGCACGAGTCCCTATGGGGCTTATACTGGAAATAACTTACCAAACCATGTGGAAGACTCTGCAATGCACTTTCACCATCGCTCCCAATAAGACGGATTAAGACTTGCTCTGCATCAAAAGCATATCTACCAAGAAACTCCACTGTGTATCTGTCCCCCATGTTTACCCTGTAATCTCAGATAGATTCTTTTAGAACCATATTTAAAATAAATAATAAATAAAAAGAAAGGGATTTTGTAGCTACGTTAATTGTTCACATTATGATGATTACATTTATTTAATTTACATTTTCACATTAAATTTGTAGAATGAATACATTTATTTTTTAAAGTATTCATGATGAATATAAAAAATGAAACTCACCAACAGCTGATAGAATATTTGATCCTGAGCAGGGTCAGAAAACGTCCTGCAGGCGTAAGAAATTACTTAGGTTTTACTCTAACATTTATATCCACACATCGAGGGGGTGTGGCCAAAATCCACAACACTTCTTTCAGAAAGGCAAGTGGACACTTGAATTTTCTCTGGAAAACATCATTTACATTAAAACTGTGGTAAATTTCAACAGTCTCTGGTGAAACAGGATGGTTTCTAAATGTACAAGTTAACACACATTCTACAGTACATACTAAAATATGAATATGGAATATTTATCCAGACAGAATTGTGCAAATGTCTTAGGCACCTGAGAAAACAAGATTTAGAATTTCCCAAAAAAATTTCCAAAAAATGAGAAAAAGCTGTTTATCTGAGCAGTAATTTTGCTCAGAAACAAACAAACAAACAAAAACCCTGTCAGAAAGCAAATCCCAGTGTGATACTGTGTGTGTGAATGTGTTGCTTTAACCCTTTCCACATCTCTCCAGGTGACAGTCCAGTGTTATTTGAGGTGATCGTCCAGTGCCTAGTGTCAGAGGTGAATAAATACTTAATTGTGTTAAACAAAGTGTGCTGTAGATTTAACAAATCCATACGATGAGGAGAAACATCAGAAAACACACTCTGTACTTCTTTTTAGAACATAAATCATTTTACTGTGTTTATGTTTTTGTATTTATCGTAATTATATATTGTTTTATGCAAGTGGCAAGCTTATTGAGAAGAAAAATTAATTTAAATAATATTAATCACATGCGCATACATCTTTGATCTAACTTTCCTTACACCTTAGACCACATTCTTTCAAACTCAGTTTTTAAATTCCTGATGTTTAATCCGAGTCCACATTCCCTCTCTGAGGTCAGTGGGGATGTATATTTTAAGAATGTGACATATCAGAATAATCCTACAGACGATTTTACTTCTTTCATTCTCAGTTCTGCCGATACGTTTCCTATGGGACAGAGGTCATGGCTTATTTTATTACTTACTTTAATACTTCTGTTCGTTAGTATGTTACATGTCATACATGTGTGATCTCACCAAAAGAGACATACTTGTTATGTAAAATTATTCTGATTCTGACATGTTTACATTTTGCTTAAATGTCCTCAAACTGGTCTTGCGCTCTGCTGGGGTCGTGGGGATAATTTTGCGGGTGTTGTACTGGGTTCGTGGTTAGTTTCCTGGGTGCTGTGCTGTGGTCGTGGGGGTAGTATCCCGGGTGCTGTGCTGGTGTCATGAGGGTAGTTTCCCAGGTGCTGTGCTGGTGTCGTGGGGGCAGTTTCCCAGGTGTTGCGCTGGGGTCATGGGGGTAGTTTCCCAGTTGCTGTGCTGGTGTAGTGGGGGTAGGTCCCTTGGAAATGGTCCAAATCATTAAAGAAAGTGTTGCTAAACGAAATTACACGGACAGTTACATGTCTAAACAGACAGAGTTTCACAGGACATTTCAAAAGTTACAGCATTGTGTGCACAGTGGGTGTATCTTTGTGTGAAGCAACTTTTCCCTATGTTTCACATTCATTGTGAACTTTTTCACAACTTCTACAGAAAGTTTTACCCAGGTGTATTTCTCCTGTGACTCCTGCTCTGGAATGAATTCAGTGACTTAGCTGTGATTTTAAAAACAGATCTTTATCACCTCCACAGCAATGAGTTTTAAATCAAGGCAGTGGACTCTTTCTGGATGAATCTGATCAGTCAGAAGTTGTCAAAGATTTTAGGTTGCTAGGATTTTACCTGTAATGAGTAATGATGAGGTAGTATTTCAGAACCATAAATATGTGTTTAGCCATAAATGATAGATTAGTCTCATGGTCGGTAGTAAATCATACGTGGCTGTAGCTTTAGTGTAATATTAAAGTCAATACCCTATGCATAGAGCAGTAGTTCTGCTGAAATGACATGGTTTTACTGTAAAATACTCGTTTACTATTTTCTGACCTGCTCTGGACAGTAACGGACAGAGTTCCTGTGTCTCACACCAGCTGATAACATTAGTTCTAGGGAATTGAATCCTCTTCCTAGTCATCAGTTCTTATGGCCTGGTTTATAACATTATAATTCTATTTTTATAGCTGTCATTTTGGAAATGTCAACTAATTCATGGAAGATAATTACCCTGAGTAAAATTCTCCATAAACCATTAAACTCTTCACCTCATTAACACAGTCATATGCAAAATGAATAAACAAAAGTCACATTTTGTGAGATGCCCAAACATTTGCAAGACTGAGTTTTCCAAGTTACTTTCCCGATTAAAGATGTCACACTACGTTATATTTTATTGTGCTGTTTATTATTATTACACCGTGGAAATGTGGGGCATGTCTAGCGACGTCACCCTGACTTGGTGTTCATGTGGAAAGACAGTTCTTGATATGACTGCTTCCGTGCTCCACATGTGGGCCACAGAAACATATCAGATCAGGGTCACGTCGCTAGAGGCCACGGTTCGAGCCTCAAACACAGCCACATCTTTGCCAGAGAAGGTCAGATCTGCTTTGTGACGTTTGGAACTATAAACGTGGGACACTTTTTGTTCAAAGGCCGTTTACAAGCATCAACAGTGAACCAGCAGCACCCCATTTCTGCCAAGAGCTGTAGATGAGAAATACACAAGTGGAGCAGCTTATCTTCCAAAGAAACCAACCATTCTCTCTAAATATAAAGGATTATTGCTTTTTTGGAATTTTAACCCCAGAATATCTAGAACCTCTCTAGTAATAGTAATTTAGTAGTAGTTTAGTTATTTTACCTAACATTTTTACACTCCAGATTTATTGAACTTAACTGGTTAAAAATATCTCAGGAATTTGTAAAAGAAGCAATTTATTAAATAATTCATGGTCTGTAACCCTTATCCAGTTCAGGGTGGCCGTGGGTCCGGAGCCTACCCGGAATTTCTGGGCGCAAGACAGGAACACCCCCTGGAGGGGGCGCCAGTCGTTCAGAGGGTGACACACATTCACCCACACACTCATACCTACGGACTCTTTTGAGTTGCCAATCTACCTACTAACGTGTGTTTTTGGAGTGTGGGAGGAAACCGGAGCACCCAGAGGAAACCCACTCCTCACAGACAGTCACCCGGAGGAAACCCACGCAGACACAGGGAGAACACACCACACTCCTCACAGACAGTCACCCGGAGGAAACCCACTCCTCACAGACAGTCACCCGGAGGAAACCCAAGCAGACACAGGGAGAACACACCACACTCCTCACAGACAGTCACCCGGAGGAAACCCAAGCAGACACAGGGAGAACACACCACACTCCTCACAGACAGTCACCCGGAGGAAACCCAAGCAGTCACAGGGAGAACACACCACACTCCTCACAGATAGTCACCCGGAGGAAACCCATGCAGACACAGGGAGAACACACCACACTCCTCACAGACAGTCACCCGGAGGAAACCCACGCAGACACAGGGAGAACACACCACACTCCTCACAGACAGTCACCTGGAGGAAACCCACGCAGACACAGGGAGAACACACCACACTCCTCACAGATAGTCACCCGGAGGAAACCCATGCAGACACAGGGAGAACACACCACATATATATATATATATATATATATATATATATATATATATATATATATATATATATATATATATATATATATATAAACCTGATGATCAAATCTGCTAATATAATCAACACCATCTCCAGAAAAACTCAACATACTGTGAGCTGGGTTTGTGTCTTTATTCTCACACTTTAGGCAAAATAACAGAAAAAAAAATGTTACAAAAAAAACATTAAACTAGAAACAGCAGTGAATTAAATCTGGGAAATGTTCATCTGCAATTTAAAGGAAACATTCCAGTAATCACAATCTCTGTCAGTGCATTGACTGAGTTTAAGTGCAAATCAGCTTAATAATAATAAACGCAGCAAAAATATCTCTCCAGAGGTTACACAGAGGTTACACAGAGGTTACACAGGCCTAAACTGGTGAGTGGAGCCTCAGAGCAGCAGTCTCCACCAGCAGCATCACAATCAAGAGGTTTCCACTTTAAATGGTACAGCAATTAAATGACACCACACATGCCTTGTTATAGAACTTTTCATTCCACCTTAAATAGAGGGGCAGTTACATCATGGCAACAGTTTTGATAAGACATTTCCATTCCACTTTATATAGGGCAGCATTTGCTTTTGAGCCCCTGCATTGTTCCTTATTTGTATTTTCGCTGACACCATTAACGGTGCAGTAGTTCTATTCTGCAGTATGTCCACTTAAATGGCATAAGGCTTAAACACTAATGCCTCAGCGCTAGAATGTAACTACTGCATTATTTAAGGTGCAATTTGAAATGAAACAAACATAGCTTAATGTATCTCCTGCACCATTTAAGGTGGAATGAAAAACGTATGTATGAGAATTAAATACTGCACCCTTTAAGGTGAAACATTTAATGTCTATTAAAAAGCCTTAGGTGCCAAAATGTATTTGCTGCACTATTTAAGGGGAAACAGAAAACTCTATGATGAAGGGGTTGTGCCATAAACTAACCACCACACAATTTAAGGTGAAATGAAAAATTATATATATATATAAAAAAAACACAGTTGCTGTAATAGAGCAGCTTCATCATTTAAGGTGGACCAGAAAGTTGTAAGTATCCGAATGTATTTTAGACATTTGTTTACGTTTCTACCAATAACTCTTTCAGTGTTTTAGTATTAACATTAACTGCAGTAAACATGACCGTGATTATGGCTACGTGCACAAGGCTACGTATAGGTTTAAACTTTACGTCTTCTCTCTCTCTTGAGTCTCCTCCCGTAGCTCCTCCGTTTGCGATGCTGTCTGTTCTCCAGACTGTGCTCTGGGTTGGTCTTTGCTGAAAAGAAGGAAAGGTAAAGGCAGCACTGACTTTAATGCACCAACATAAACAAACAGTATGAATGAGTAATGTAGCTAACATTAGTGTGAGTGACTGAGTGAAGGAGTGAGGGTGAGAGTGATACAGTGTGTAAAACTGTTCACAGGTGTGTGTTTGTGTGTGTGAGTGACTGGATGAGTGTGTGTAACTGTCCACAGTTGTGTGTGAGTGACTGGGTGAGTGTGTGAAACTGTCCACATGTGAGTGTGTGAGTGAGTGTGTGAATGACTGAGTGAGTGTGTGAAACTGTCCACAGGTGTGAGTGTGTGAAACTGTCCACAGTTGTGAGTGTGTGTGTGTGTGTGAGTGACTGGGTGAGTGTGTGAAAATGTCCAAAACTGTGTGTGGGCGAAAATGACTGGGTGAAGATTCCAGAAGTTACACAGTGCAGTTTCTGCAGTGCTGAGCCCAGATTAGCATGCAGAGGCTCTGTTCTCTGTTACAGCTCAGTGGACCATCACCTCATCACAATGATTTTGAGGTGGATTTTGAGGAGTAATTTTAAGGTAAAAATACTACCTAGTGTTACTTTAAATAGAGTGTACGTAATGAGAATTCAGAGCCTATTCACACCAGCCCTTGACACTACTGATACAAATGTACCGTACACATGGTAGACTGTGGATCTACACCAGGAAACCAAGAGACACATCTAGAGTCCAGCCATGGCCACAGGGGGGCAGTAGCGTTAAAGACCGCAGGCCAAAACTGCCCCTGACAGAAGGGCAAAAGTGGAGAGAAGTGATCCATGGGCAAAGCAGACATCTGGGCAAAACAAAAGATGTGTTCACAAAAATATTTATAAAAGTGATCATAAATAATTATTAAATTGTTTTCTGCAAAGTGCACCTCACACGAGAATCACGTTGCTGTGAAATCCCTGAATGAACCAGAATATGATTCGTAAAATGAATCCACAGCAAGATGGAAATGTTTAAAATCATGTTTTAAATAAATAATGAAACACTGATACATCATAGCCACTAGGGGTCAGTGTAACTGCTGTTACTTTACTCATAGAGAACTTTATCTTTGCAGAGAAGAACTTACTCATATGTTGCACTACCAGAGATCCAACGCACACTCCCTGAGGCAGGGAGGCCTTGCCCTTAAGCGAGGGAATGGCTCACACCATAATCCAAAAGACCACCAACAACTTTGCTCAGCGATGACCAGCAAATATCACTGACATCCCACCTCTGGGTGAAGGATGTGAAGGATTCCCTCACTTAAAGGGAATGTCTGAGAATGTGGGGAAGTTCTATTCTCTCAGGTTTGTTTACACTCAGAAGCTCCACATATTTTAAGGAGGAATGATGTGTTTTAGGAAGAAAACAGCTAATGTTTGTACAAACCGGATTCCAAAAAAGTTGGGACACTAAACAAATTGTGAATAAAAACTGAATGCAATGATGTGGAGATGGCAAATGTCAATATTTTATTCGTAATAGAACATAGATGACAGATCAAAAGTTTAATCTGAGTAAATGTAACATTTTAAAGGAAAAATATGTTGATTCAAAATTTCACAGTGTCAACAAATCCCCAAAAAAGTTGGGACAAGTAGCAATAAGTGGCTGGAAAAAGGAAACTGAGAATATAACGAACAGCTGGAAGACCAATTAACACTAATTAGGTCAATTGACAACATGATTGGGTATAAAAAGAGCTTCTCTTGCCAAGATGGGAAGAGGATCACCAATTCCACCATTATTGGGCAGAAAGATAGTGCAGCGATACCAGAATGGTGTTACCCAGTGTAAAATAGCAAAGACTTTTAAGTTATCATCATCAACCCTGCATAACATCATCAAAAGATTCAGAGAATCTGGAACAATTGCTGTGTGTAAGGGTCAAGGCCGTAAAACTCTACTGGATGCTCGTGATCTCCGGGCCCTTAAACGTCACTGCACCTCAAACAGGAATGCCACTGTCAAGGAAATAACAGAATGGGCTCAGGAATACTTCCAGAAAGCACTGTCAGTGAACACAATCCACCGTGCCATCCGCCGTCGCCAGCTGAAACTCTACAGTGCAAAGAGGAAGCCATTTCTAAGCAAGCTCCACAAGCTCAGACGTTTGCACTGGGCCAGGGGTCTTTTAAAATGGAGTGTGGCAAAATGGAAGACTGTTCTGTGGTCAGATGAGTCACGATTTGAAGTTCTTTATGGAACACTGGGACGCCATGTCATCCGGACCAGAGAGGACAAGGATAACCCAAGGTGTTATCAACGCTCCGTTCAGAAGCCTGCATCACTGATGGTATGGGGTTGCATGAGTGCTTGTGGCATGGGCAGCTTGCATGTCTGGAAAGGCACCATTAATGCAGAGAACTATGATCAGGTTCTAGAACAACATATGCTCCCATCTAGACGTCATCTCTTTCAGGGAAGACCCTGCATTTTTCAACAAGATAATGCCAGACCACATTCTGCAGCAATCACAACATCATGGCTACGTAGGAGAAGGATCCGGGACTGAAATGGCAGCCTGCAGTCCAGATCTTTCACCTGTAGAGAACATTTGGTGCATCATAAAGAGGAAGGTGCGACAAAGAAGGCCCAAGACGATTGAACAGTTAGAGGCCTGTATTAGACATGAATGGGAGAGCATTCCTATTTCTAAACTTGAGAAACTGGTCTCCTCTGTCCCCAGACGTCTGTGGAGTGTTGTAAGAAGAAGGGGGGATGCCACACAGTGGTAAAAAATGGCCTTGTCCCAACTTTTTTGGGATTTGTTGACGCCATGAAATTTTGAAACAACATATTTTTCCCTTAAAATGATACATTCTCTCAGTTTAAACTTTTGATCTGTGATTTGTGTTCTATTCTGAATAAAATATTAGATGTTGGCGCCTCCACATCATTGCATTCAGTTTTTATTCACAATTTGTTTAGTGTCCCAACTTGTTTGGAATCAGGTTTGTACGTGTCTGAAGGGTGAATTGTCTGTAAGTGTTTATTCACTGTTTTAATTCCCACAGAAACTCATGTGTAACACGAGCTGTTTAGTTTTGTAGCACTTTCCCTCTGTGTTTACTTTCATGCAGTTAGCGCTGTCCTGAATTTACAGTCAGTTCCACCTTAAGTAATGTAACTGTAACAGCAGAAATAATTAGTAATTATTTTAAAAATAGTTAATGTCACTTTTAAGGGCAATATTTCTGAGTTTGGTTGGATCTGTGATAGTATAACAATAAGAATTGTGCAATCACATGTTCTTTTGTTATTTTATTGTAACTGTTGTGTAGTATGAAATTTTAGTCAACAAAAATAACCGAAAAATGTCATTTCTCATTTTTAAACCTAGCTTTATTCATGCACATCTATTGTTTGATCTCTTTGCATGTGCGGATTGAGACAAGTTGTTACCGACATCTGGAGAGAGTTGCACATCAATAGCGCCTTTAGAAATATATTTACTTAGAAAAATGTTGATGTGTTCAATACATCACATACTTTACCATATTTGTCCAGCTGTGTTCACCTTGAGGAGGCAGCAGCATGCTGAGATCATGAAAGAGAAAAAAAAGTATATACTCATGCCCACTTCATAAGTATCAACATTAATTTATTATAAATAATTAAAACAGTCTAAAGCCAAACTCAGCAATGTGATTTTAATTTTGTTATAAAACATGTTTTTTTGCTAATAATTTAGCAAAAAAAATGCAGTTAATTTTCATTTTTCACACCAAATAAGACCTGTTTATTAATGTGAATAACTAGTTATTAATAAAACAACGAAACTGAATAAAAAACAGTTTTTGTGGCTCACTTCATTCCTGATGCTCCATTCAGGGTTTGAGAAGGAGCTGCAGAGACCTGGTGAGAGTTACCTGCGAAAAAAATAACAGTAAAATGATAACATTCATTAAGAATATTTTAAAGAGAACTCTCCCAAATCTGAAGATACAGAAATGTGTCTTTGACATTAACTGTTTTCCTAAAAATTCTGAAATAAAAAACATCACCAGGACAATTTCGTTTGAACCCTTACAGCCTCAGACTGCGGCCAGAGAGCGGTGAAGGGGCAGCAGAATTTTTTAAAAATTATTTTGTACTTTTAACTGCAGAACTGCTTTAATTTTGAAAAATGTAAAGTTTGCCATGATTGGGATGATTGGGTTATCGTTTCCGGGTGGTTGTTAGGTGGTTTCTAAGTTGTTGCCAGGATTTATTTATTATTTAATTTAGGATTAATTTATTATATTTGGTTGCTACGCTGGTTGCTATGGTATTAGTAGTGGACTCTAAGGTGTTGCTAGGACATTGCCAGGATTATGCTATGGTTTCCAATTGGTTGCTAGGCTGTTGCTAGGGCACAGCAATATGAATGCCATGCTGTTATTATGTAATGAGATGTGGTTAACTCATTGTGGGTTGATGGAAGTTACAGTCTTTAAACTGGTATCTATGGTAATTTATTTCTTTTAGGGGTAGTTGCTATGGTGCTGTATGGATGTTGCCAGGATTTTACATAGTTAACCATTGGTTGCTAGGTTAGTTGCCATGGTACTAGAGGTGGTGGCTAGGATGGTGTTAGGATTTTTCTATGGTTTCTGTGGTATACACTGGTATATAGGGTGTTGGAAGGATTTTGTTGAGTTTCCTACCGAAAGCATACTTCAAGGTGAGTGGACGACCATAGAGCCAAATCCCGTCCAGAAGCTCAACAGCGTAAGGAACAGCTTCAGCGTGTTTGTAGGTAACGAACCCGAAAGACCTTTGATGCCCTTCTCGATCTTTGGGAATGACCACTTTCTTTACTGGACCTGCCTAAAACAGAAATTTTCAGTTTTCAATTTAGAACAAAAACAAAAATAGGGCATTAAAACACGGCTAGTGCCTTGCAATGATATTAGTGATGTTTTTTGAGTTGCTAAGTTGTTGCTACCTGGTTACGATGATATCTAAGGTGGAATATCGTGTATTGTTAAGATATTTCAGGTGGTTGCTGAAGTGTTGCTGGATGGTCGCTACATTTTCTAATGCAATATTTAGTGTATTGGTGTGATATTAGAGGTGGATGCTGAGGTGTCGCTAAGGTGGTTGCTATGATATATTAGTTGGTATTTAGTGTATTGCCGTGATATCAGTGGTGGATGCTGAGGTGTCGCTAAGGTGGTTGCTATGATATATTAGTTGGTATTTAGTGTATTGCCGTGATATCAGTGGTGGATGCTGAGGTGTCGCTAAGGTGGTTGCTATGATATATTAGTTGGTATTTAGTGTATTGTCGTGATATCAGAGGTGGATGCTGAGGTGTCGCTAAGGTGGTTGCTATGATATATTAGTTGGTATTTAGTGTATTTTCGTGATATCAGTGGTGGATGCTGAGGTGTCGCTAAGGTGGTTGCTATGATATATTAGTTGGTATTTAGTGTATTGTCGTGATATCAGTGGTGGATGCTGAGGTGTCGCTAAGGTGGTTCCTATGATATATTAGTTGGTATTTAGTGTATCGCCATGATATCAGAGGTGGATGCTGAGGTGTCGCTAAGGTGGTTGCTATGATATATTAGTTGGTATTTAGTGTATTGTCGTGATATCAGTGGTGGATGCTGAGGTGTCGCTATGATATATTAGTTGGTATTTCGTGTATTGTCGTGATATCAGTGGTGGATGCTGAGGTGTCGCTAAGGTGGTTGCTATGATATATTAGTTGGTATTTAGTGTATTTTCGTGATATCAGTGGTGGATGCTGAGGTGTCGCTAAGGTGGTTGCTATGATATATTAGTTGGTATTTAGTGTATCGCCGTGATATCAGAGGTGGATGCAGAGGTGTCGCTAAGGTGGTTGCTATGATATATTAGATGGTATTTAGTGTATTGCCGTGATATCAGAGGTGGATGCTGAGGTGTCGCTAAGGTGGTTGCTATGATATATTAGTTGGTATTTAGTGTATTGCCGTGATATCAGTGGTGGATGCTGAGGTGTCGCTAAGGTGGTTGCTATGATATATTAGTTGGTATTTTGTGTATTGCTGTGATATCAGAGGTGGATGCTGAGGTGTCGCTAAGGTGGTTGCTATGATATACTAGTTAGTATTTAGTGTATTGCCGTGATATCAGTGGTGGATGCTGAGATGTCCGTAAGGTGGTTGCTATGATATATTACTTGGTATTTAGTGTATTGCCGTGATATCAGAGGTGGATGCTGAGGTGTCGCAAAGGTGGTTGCTATGATATATTAGTTGGTATTTAGTGCATTGTCGTAATATCAGAGGTGGATGCTGAGGTGTCGCTAAGGTGGTTGCTATGATATATTAGTTGTTATTTAGTGTATTGCCTTGATATCAGTGGTGGATGCTGAGGTGTCGCTAAGGTGGTTGCTATGCTATACTAGTTGGTATTTAGTGTATTGTCGTGATATCAGTGGTGGATGCTGAGGTGTTGCTAAGGTGGTTGCTATGATATATTAGTTGGTATTTAGTGTGTTGCCGTGATATCAGTGGTGGATGCTGAGGTGTCGCTAAGGTGGTTGCTATGATATATTAGTTGGTATTTAGTGTATTGTTATGATATCAGAGGTGGATGCTGAGGTGTCGCTAAGGTGGTTGCTATGATATATTGGTTGGTATTTAGTGTATTGCCGTGATATCAGTGGTGGATGCTGAGGTGTCGCTAAGGTGGTTGCTATGATATACTAGTTGGTATTTAGTGTATTGCCGGGATATCAGTGGTGGATGCTGAGGTGTCGCTAAGGTGGTTGCTATGATATATTAGTTGGTATTTAGTGTATTGTCGTGATATCAGAGGTGGATGCTGAGGTGTCGCTAAGGTGGTTGCTATGATATATTAGTTGGTATTTAGTGTATTGCCTATTATCAGAGGTGGATGCTGAGGTGTCGCTAAGGTGGTTGCTATGATATATTAGTTGGTATTTAGTGTATTGTCGTGATATCAGAGGTGGATGCTGAGGTGTCGCTAAGGTGGTTGCTATGATATATTAGTTGGTATTTAGTGTATTGCCGTGATATCAGTGGTGGATGCTGAGGTGTCGCTAAGGTGGTTGCTATGATATATTAGTTGGTATTTCGTGTATTGTCGTGATATCAGTGGTGGATGCTGAGGTGTCGCTAAGGTGGTTGCTATGATATATTAGTTGGTATTTCGTGTATTGTCGTGATATCAGAGGTGGATGCTGAGGTGTCGCTAAGGTGGTTGCTATGATATATTAGTTGGTATTTAGTGTATTGCCGTGATATCAGAGGTGGATGCTGAGGTGTCGCTAAGGTGGTTGCTATGATATATTAGTTGGTATTTAGTGTATTGTCGTGATATCAGAGGTGGATGCTGAGGTGTCGCTAAGATGGTTGCTATGATATATTAGTTGGTATTTAGTGTATTGTCGTGATATGAGTGGTGGACGCTGAGGTGTCCCTAAGGTGGTTGCTATGATATATTAGTTGGTATTTAGTGTTTTGCCGTGATATCAGTGATGGATGCTGAGGTGTCGCTAAGGTGGTTGCTATAATATATTAGTTGGTATTTAGTGTATTGTCGTGATATCAGAGGTGGATGCTGAGGTGTCGCTAAGGTGGTTGCTATGATATATTAGTTGGTATTTCGTGTATTGTTGTGATATCAGTGGTGGATGCTGAGGTGTCGCTAAGGTGGTTGCTATGATATATTAGTTGGTATTTAGTGTATTGCCGTGATATCAGTGGTGGATGCTGAGGTGTCACTAAGGTGGTTGCTATGATATATTAGTTGGTATTTCGTGTATTGTCGTGATATCAGTGGTGGATGCAGAGGTGTCGCTTAGGTGGTTGCTATGATATATTAGTTGGTATTTAGTGTATCGCCGTGATATCAGAGGTGGATTCTGAGGTGTCGCTAAGGTGGTTGCTATGATATATTAGTTCGTATTTAGTGTATTGCTGTGATATCAGTGGTGGATGCTGAGGTGTCGCTAAGGTGGTTGCTATGATATATTAGTTGGTATTTAGTGTATCGCCGTGATATCAGAGGGAGATGCTGAGGTGTCGCTAAGGTGGTTGCTATGATATATTAGTTGGTATTTAGTGTATTGCTGCGATATCAGTGGTGGATGCTGAGGTGTCGCTAAGGTGGTTGCTATGATATATTAGTTGGTATTTAGTGTATTGTCGTGATATCAGTGGTGGATGCTATGGTGTCTCTAAGGTGGTTGCTATGATATATTAGTTGGTATTTAGTGTATCGCCGTGATATCAGAGGTGGATGCTGAGGTGTCGCTAAGGTGGTTGCTATGATATATTAGTTGGTATTTCGTGTATTGTCGTGATATCAGTGGTGGATGCTGAGGTGTCGCTAAGGTGGTTGCTATGATATATTAGTTGGTATTTAGTGTATTGTCGTGATATCAGAGGTGGATGCTGAGGTGTCGCTAAGGTGGTTGCTATGATATATTAGTTGGTATTTAGTGTATTGCCGTGATATCAGAGGTGGATACTGAGGTGTCGCTAAGGTGGTTGCTATGATATATTAGTTGGTATTTAGTGTATTGCCTATTATCAGAGGTGGATGCTGAGGTGTCGCTAAGGTGGTTGCTATGATATATTAGTTGGTATTTAGTGTATTGTCGTGATATCAGAGGTGGATGCTGAGGTTTCGCTAAGGTGGTTGCTATGATATATTAGTTGGTATTTAGTGTATTGTCGTGATATCAGAGATGGATGCTGAGGTGTCGCTAAGGTGGTTGCTATGATATATTAGTTGGTATTTAGTGTATTGCCTATTATCAGAGGTGGATGCTGAGGTGTCGCTAAGGTGGTTGCTATGATATATTAGTTGGTATTTAGTGTATTGTCGGGATATCAGAGGTGGATGCTGAGGTGTCGCTAAGGTGGTTGCTATGATATATTAGTTGGTATTTAGTGTATTGCCGTGATATCAGTGGTGGATGCTGAGGTTTCGCTAAGGTGGTTGCTATGATATATTAGTTGGTATTTAGTGTATTGTCATGATATCAGAGGTGGATGCTGAGGTGTCGCTAAGGTGATTGCTATGATATATTAGTTGGTATTTAGTGTATTGCAGTGATATCAGTGGTGGATGCTGAGGTGTCGCTAAGGTGGTTGCTATGATATATCAGTTGGTATTTACTGTATTGTCGTGATATCAGAGGTGGATGCTGAGGTGTCGCTAAGGTGGTTGCTATGATATATTAGTTGGTATTTAGTGTATTGTCGTGATATCAGAGGTGGATGCTGAGGTGTCGCTAAGGTGGTTGCTATGATATATTAGTTGGTATTTAGTGTATCGTCGTGATATCAGAGGTGGATGCTGAGGTGTCGCTAAGGTGGTTGCTATGATATATTAGTTGGTATTTAGTGTATTGCCGTGATATCAGAGGTGGATGCTGAGGTGTCGCTAAGGTGGTTGCTATGATATATTAGTTGGTATTTAGTGTATTGTCGTGATATCAGTGGTGGATGCTGAGGTGTCGCTAAGGTGGTTGCTATGATATATTAGTTGGTATTTAGTGTATTTCCGTGATATCAGAGGTGGATGGTGAGGTGTCGCTAAGGTGGTTGCTATGATATATTAGTTGGTATTTAGTGTATTGTCGTGATATCAGAGGTGGATGCTGAGGTGTCGCTAAGGTGGTTGCTATGATATATTAGTTGGTATTTAGTGTATTGCCGTGATATCAGAGGTGGATGCTGAGGTGTCGCTAAGGTGGTTGCTATGATATATTAGTTGGTATTTAGTGTATTGTCGTGATATCAGAGGTGGATGCTGAGGTGTCGCTAAGGTGGTTGCTATGATATATTAGTTGGTATTTAGTGTATTGTCGTGATATCAGAGGTGGATGCTGAGGTGTCGCTAAGGTGGTTGCTATGATATATTAGTTGGTATTTAGTGTATTGTCGTTATATCAGTGGTGGATGCTGAGGTGTCGCTAAGGTGGATGCTATGATATATTAGTTGGTATTTAGTGTATTGTCGTGATATCAGTGGTGGATGCTGAGGTGTCGCTAAGGTGGTTGCTATGATATATTAGTTGGTATTTAGTGTATTGTCGTGATATCAGTGGTGGATGCTGAGGTGTCGCTAAGTTGGTTGCTATGATATATTAGTTGGTATTTAGTGCATTGCCGTGATATCAGTGGTGGATGCTGAGGTGTCGCTAAGGTGGTTGCTATGATATATTAGTTGGTATTTCGTGTATTGTCGTGATACCAGTGGTGGATGCTGAGGTGTCGCTAAGGTGGTTGCTATGATATATTAGTTGGTATTTAGTGTATTGTCGCGATATCAGAGGTGGATGCTGAGGTGTCGCTAAGGTGGTTGCTATGATATATTAGTTGGTATTTAGTGTATTGCCTATTATCAGAGGTGGATGCTGAGGTGTCGCTAAGGTGGTTGCTATGATATATTAGTTGGTATTTAGTGTATTGTCGTGATATCAGAGGTGGATGCTGAGGTGTCGCTAAGGTGGTTGCTATGATATATTAGTTGGTATTTAGTGTATTGCCGTGATATCAGTGGTGGATGCTGAGGTGTCGCTAAGGTGGTTGCTATGATATATTAGTTGGTATTTAGTGTATTGTCGTGATATCAGTGGTGGATGCTGAGGTGTCGCTAAGGTGGTTGCTATGATATATTAGTTGGTATTTAGTGTATCGCCGTGATATCAGAGGTGGATGCTGAGGTGTCGCTAAGGTGGTTGCTATGATATATTAGTTGGTATTTAGTGTATTGTCGTGATATCAGTGGTGGATGCTGAGGTGTCGCTAAGGTGGTTGCTATGATATATTAGTTGGTATTTAGTGTATTTCCGTGATATCAGTGGTGGATGCTGAGGTGTCGCTAAGGTGGTTGCTATGATATATTAGTTGGTATTTAGTGTATTGTCGTGATATCAGAGGTGGATGCTGAGGTGTCGCTAAGGTGGTTGCTATGATATATTAGTTGGTATTTAGTGTATTGCCTATTATCAGAGGTGGATGCTGAGGTGTCGCTAAGGTGGTTGCTATGATATATTAGTTGGTATTTAGTGTATTGTCGTGATATCAGAGGTGGATGCTGAGGTGTCGCTAAGGTGGTTGCTATGATATATTAGTTGGTATTTAGTGTATTGCCGTGATATCAGTGGTGGATGCTGAGGTGTCGCTAAGGTGGTTGCTATGATATATTAGTTGGTATTTCGTGTATTGTCGTGATATCAGTGGTGGATGCTGAGGTGTCGCTAAGGTGGTTGCTATGATATATTAGTTGGTATTTAGTGTATTGTCGTGATATCAGAGGTGGATGCTGAGGTGTCGCTAAGGTGGTTGCTATGATATATTAGTTGGTATTTAGTGTATTGCCGTGATATCAGAGGTGGATGCTGAGGTGTCGCTAAGGTGGTTGCTATGATATATTAGTTGGTATTTAGTGTATTGTCGTGATATCAGAGGTGGATGCTGAGGTGTCGCTAAGATGGTTGCTATGATATATTAGTTGGTATTTAGTGTATTGTCGTGATATCAGTGGTGGACGCTGAGGTGTCCCTAAGGTGGTTGCTATGATATATTAGTTGGTATTTAGTGTTTTGCCGTGATATCAGTGATGGATGCTGAGGTGTCGCTAAGGTGGTTGCTATAATATATTAGTTGGTATTTAGTGTATTGTCGTGATATCAGAGGTGGATGCTGAGGTGTCGCTAAGGTGGTTGCTATGATATATTAGTTGGTATTTCGTGTATTGTCGTGATATCAGTGGTGGATGCTGAGGTGTCGCTAAGGTGGTTGCTATGATATATTAGTTGGTACTTAGTGTATTGCCGTGATATCAGTGGTGGATGCTGAGGTGTCGCTAAGGTGGTTGCTATGATATATTAGTTGGTATTTCGTGTATTGTCGTGATATCAGTGGTGGATGCAGAGGTGTCGCTTAGGTGGTTGCTATGATATATTAGTTGGTATTTAGTGTATCGCCGTGATATCAGAGGTGGATGCTGAGGTGTCGCTAAGTTGGTTGCTATGATATATTAGTTGGTATTTAGTGCATTGCCGTGATATCAGTGGTGGATGCTGAGGTGTCGCTAAGGTGGTTGCTATGATATATTAGTTGGTATTTCGTGTATTGTCGTGATACCAGTGGTGGATGCTGAGGTGTCGCTAAGGTGGTTGCTATGATATATTAGTTGGTATTTAGTGCATTGCCGTGATATCAGTGGTGGATGCTGAGGTGTCGCTAAGGTGGTTGCTATGATATATTAGTTGGTATTTCGTGTATTGTCGTGATACCAGTGGTGGATGCTGAGGTGTCGCTAAGGTGGTTGCTATGATATATTAGTTGGTATTTAGTGTATTGTCGCGATATCAGAGGTGGATGCTGAGGTGTCGCTAAGGTGGTTGCTATGATATATTAGTTGGTATTTAGTGTATTGCCTATTATCAGAGGTGGATGCTGAGGTGTCGCTAAGGTGGTTGCTATGATATATTAGTTGGTATTTAGTGTATTGTCGTGATATCAGAGGTGGATGCTGAGGTGTCGCTAAGGTGGTTGCTATGATATATTAGTTGGTATTTAGTGTATTGCCGTGATATCAGTGGTGGATGCTGAGGTGTCGCTAAGGTGGTTGCTATGATATATTAGTTGGTATTTAGTGTATTGTCGTGATATCAGTGGTGGATGCTGAGGTGTCGCTAAGGTGGTTGCTATGATATATTAGTTGGTATTTAGTGTATTGTCGTGATATCAGAGGTGGATGCTGAGGTGTCGCTAAGATGGTTGCTATGATATATTAGTTGGTATTTAGTGTATTGTCGTGATATCAGTGGTGGACGCTGAGGTGTCCCTAAGGTGGTTGCTATGATATATTAGTTGGTATTTAGTGTTTTGCCGTGATATCAGTGATGGATGCTGAGGTGTCGCTAAGGTGGTTGCTATGATATATTAGTTGGTATTTCGTGTATTGTCGTGATATCAGTGGTGGATGCTGAGGTGTCGCTAAGGTGGTTGCTATGATATATTAGTTGGTATTTCGTGTATTGTCGTGATATCAGAGGTGGATGCTGAGGTGTCGCTAAGGTGGTTGCTATGATATATTAGTTGGTATTTCGTGTATTGTCGTGATATCAGTGGTGGATGCTGAGGTGTCGCTAAGGTGGTTGCTATGATATATTAGTTGGTACTTAGTGTATTGCCGTGATATCAGTGGTGGATGCTGAGGTGTCGCTAAGGTGGTTGCTATGATATATTAGTTGGTATTTCGTGTATTGTCGTGATATCAGTGGTGGATGCAGAGGTGTCGCTTAGGTGGTTGCTATGATATATTAGTTGGTATTTAGTGTATCGCCGTGATATCAGAGGTGGATGCTGAGGTGTCGCTAAGTTGGTTGCTATGATATATTAGTTGGTATTTAGTGCATTGCCGTGATATCAGTGGTGGATGCTGAGGTGTCGCTAAGGTGGTTGCTATGATATATTAGTTGGTATTTCGTGTATTGTCGTGATACCAGTGGTGGATACTGAGGTGTCGCTAAGGTGGTTGCTATGATATATTAGTTGGTATTTAGTGCATTGCCGTGATATCAGTGGTGGATGCTGAGGTGTCGCTAAGGTGGTTGCTATGATATATTAGTTGGTATTTCGTGTATTGTCGTGATACCAGTGGTGGATGCTGAGGTGTCGCTAAGGTGGTTGCTATGATATATTAGTTGGTATTTAGTGTATTGTCGCGATATCAGAGGTGGATGCTGAGGTGTCGCTAAGGTGGTTGCTATGATATATTAGTTGGTATTTAGTGTATTGCCTATTATCAGAGGTGGATGCTGAGGTGTCGCTAAGGTGGTTGCTATGATATATTAGTTGGTATTTAGTGTATTGTCGTGATATCAGAGGTGGATGCTGAGGTGTCGCTAAGGTGGTTGCTATGATATATTAGTTGGTATTTAGTGTATTGCCGTGATATCAGTGGTGGATGCTGAGGTGTCGCTAAGGTGGTTGCTATGATATATTAGTTGGTATTTAGTGTATTGTCGTGATATCAGTGGTGGATGCTGAGGTGTCGCTAAGGTGGTTGCTATGATATATTAGTTGGTATTTAGTGTATCGCCGTGATATCAGTGGTTGATGCTGAGGTGTCGCTAAGGTGGTTGCTATGATATATTAGTTGGTATTTAGTGTATTGTCGTGATATCAGTGGTGGATGCTGAGGTGTCGCTAAGGTGGTTGCTATGATATATTAGTTGGTATTTAGTGTATTTCCGTGATATCAGTGGTGGATGCTGAGGTGTCGCTAAGGTGGTTGCTATGATATATTAGTTGGTATTTAGTGTATTGTCGTGATATCAGAGGTGGATGCTGAGGTGTCGCTAAGGTGGTTGCTATGATATATTAGTTGGTATTTAGTGTATTGCCTATTATCAGAGGTGGATGCTGAGGTGTCGCTAAGGTGGTTGCTATGATATATTAGTTGGTATTTAGTGTATTGTCGTGATATCAGAGGTGGATGCTGAGGTGTCGCTAAGGTGGTTGCTATGATATATTAGTTGGTATTTAGTGTATTGCCGTGATATCAGTGGTGGATGCTGAGGTGTCGCTAAGGTGGTTGCTATGATATATTAGTTGGTATTTCGTGTATTGTCGTGATATCAGTGGTGGATGCTGAGGTGTCGCTAAGGTGGTTGCTATGATATATTAGTTGGTATTTAGTGTATTGTCGTGATATCAGAGGTGGATGCTGAGGTGTCGCTAAGGTGGTTGCTATGATATATTAGTTGGTATTTAGTGTATTGCCGTGATATCAGAGGTGGATGCTGAGGTGTCGCTAAGGTGGTTGCTATGATATATTAGTTGGTATTTAGTGTATTGTCGTGATATCAGAGGTGGATGCTGAGGTGTCGCTAAGATGGTTGCTATGATATATTAGTTGGTATTTAGTGTATTGTCGTGATATCAGTGGTGGACGCTGAGGTGTCCCTAAGGTGGTTGCTATGATATATTAGTTGGTATTTAGTGTTTTGCCGTGATATCAGTGATGGATGCTGAGGTGTCGCTAAGGTGGTTGCTATAATATATTAGTTGGTATTTAGTGTATTGTCGTGATATCAGAGGTGGATGCTGAGGTGTCGCTAAGGTGGTTGCTATGATATATTAGTTGGTATTTCGTGTATTGTCGTGATATCAGTGGTGGATGCTGAGGTGTCGCTAAGGTGGTTGCTATGATATATTAGTTGGTACTTAGTGTATTGCCGTGATATCAGTGGTGGATGCTGAGGTGTCGCTAAGGTGGTTGCTATGATATATTAGTTGGTATTTCGTGTATTGTCGTGATATCAGTGGTGGATGCAGAGGTGTCGCTTAGGTGGTTGCTATGATATATTAGTTGGTATTTAGTGTATCGCCGTGATATCAGAGGTGGATGCTGAGGTGTCGCTAAGTTGGTTGCTATGATATATTAGTTGGTATTTAGTGCATTGCCGTGATATCAGTGGTGGATGCTGAGGTGTCGCTAAGGTGGTTGCTATGATATATTAGTTGGTATTTCGTGTATTGTCGTGATATCAGTGGTGGATGCAGAGGTGTCGCTTAGGTGGTTGCTATGATATATTAGTTGGTATTTAGTGTATCGCCGTGATATCAGAGGTGGATGCTGAGGTGTCGCTAAGTTGGTTGCTATGATATATTAGTTGGTATTTAGTGCATTGCCGTGATATCAGTGGTGGATGCTGAGGTGTCGCTAAGGTGGTTGCTATGATATATTAGTTGGTATTTCGTGTATTGTCGTGATATCAGTGGTGGATGCTGAGGTGTCGCTAAGGTGGTTGCTATGATATATTAGTTGGTATTTCGTGTATTGTCGTGATATCAGTGGTGGATGCAGAGGTGTCGCTTAGGTGGTTGCTATGATATATTAGTTGGTATTTAGTGTATCGCCGTGATATCAGAGGTGGATGCTGAGGTGTCGCTAAGTTGGTTGCTATGATATATTAGTTGGTATTTAGTGCATTGCCGTGATATCAGTGGTGGATGCTGAGGTGTCGCTAAGGTGGTTGCTATGATATATTAGTTGGTATTTCGTGTATTGTCGTGACACCAGTGGTGGATGCTGAGGTGTCGCTAAGGTGGTTGCTATGATATATTAGTTGGTATTTAGTGTATTGTCGCGATATCAGAGGTGGATGCTGAGGTGTCGCTAAGGTGGTTGCTATGATATATTAGTTGGTATTTAGTGTATTGCCTATTATCAGAGGTGGATGCTGAGGTGTCGCTAAGGTGGTTGCTATGATATATTAGTTGTTATTTAGTGTATTGTCGTGATATCAGAGGTGGATGCTGAGGTGTCGCTAAGGTGGTTGCTATGATATATTAGTTGGTATTTAGTGTATTGCCGTGATATCAGTGGTGGATGCTGAGGTGTCGCTAAGGTGGTTGCTATGATATATTAGTTGGTATTTAGTGTATTGTCGTGATATCAGAGGTGGATGCTGAGGTGTCGCTAAGATGGTTGCTATGATATATTAGTTGGTATTTAGTGTATTGTCGTGATATCAGTGGTGGACGCTGAGGTGTCCCTAAGGTGGTTGCTATGATATATTAGTTGGTATTTAGTGTTTTGCCGTGATATCAGTGATGGATGCTGAGGTGTCGCTAAGGTGGTTGCTATAATATATTAGTTGGTATTTAGTGTATTGTCGTGATATCAAAGGTGCATGCTGAGGTGTCGCTAAGGTGGTTGCTATGATATATTAGTTGGTATTTCGTGTATTGTCGTGATATCAGTGGTGGATGCTGAGGTGTCGCTAAGGTGGTTGCTATGATATATTAGTTGGTACTTAGTGTATTGCCGTGATATCAGTGGTGGATGCTGAGGTGTCGCTAAGGTGGTTGCTATGATATATTAGTTGGTATTTCGTGTATTGTCGTGATATCAGTGGTGGATGCAGAGGTGTCGCTTAGGTGGTTGCTATGATATATTAGTTGGTATTTAGTGTATCGCCGTGATATCAGAGGTGGATGCTGAGGTGTCGCTAAGTTGGTTGCTATGATATATTAGTTGGTATTTAGTGCATTGCCGTGATATCAGTGGTGGATGCTGAGGTGTCGCTAAGGTGGTTGCTATGATATATTAGTTGGTATTTCGTGTATTGTCGTGATACCAGTGGTGGATGCTGAGGTGTCGCTAAGGTGGTTGCTATGATATATTAGTTGGTATTTAGTGCATTGCCGTGATATCAGTGGTGGATGCTGAGGTGTCGCTAAGGTGGTTGCTATGATATATTAGTTGGTATTTCGTGTATTGTCGTGATACCAGTGGTGGATGCTGAGGTGTCGCTAAGGTGGTTGCTATGATATATTAGTTGGTATTTAGTGTATTGTCGCGATATCAGAGGTGGATGCTGAGGTGTCGCTAAGGTGGTTGCTATGATATATTAGTTGGTATTTAGTGTATTGCCTATTATCAGAGGTGGATGCTGAGGTGTCGCTAAGGTGGTTGCTATGATATATTAGTTGGTATTTAGTGTATTGTCGTGATATCAGAGGTGGATGCTGAGGTGTCGCTAAGGTGGTTGCTATGATATATTAGTTGGTATTTAGTGTATTGCCGTGATATCAGTGGTGGATGCTGAGGTGTCGCTAAGGTGGTTGCTATGATATATTAGTTGGTATTTAGTGTATTGTCGTGATATCAGTGGTGGATGCTGAGGTGTCGCTAAGGTGGTTGCTATGATATATTAGTTGGTATTTAGTGTATCGCCGTGATATCAGTGGTTGATGCTGAGGTGTCGCTAAGGTGGTTGCTATGATATATTAGTTGGTATTTAGTGTATTGTCGTGATATCAGTGGTGGATGCTGAGGTGTCGCTAAGGTGGTTGCTATGATATATTAGTTGGTATTTAGTGTATTTCCGTGATATCAGTGGTGGATGCTGAGGTGTCGCTAAGGTGGTTGCTATGATATATTAGTTGGTATTTAGTGTATTGTCGTGATATCAGAGGTGGATGCTGAGGTGTCGCTAAGGTGGTTGCTATGATATATTAGTTGGTATTTAGTGTATTGCCTATTATCAGAGGTGGATGCTGAGGTGTCGCTAAGGTGGTTGCTATGATATATTAGTTGGTATTTAGTGTATTGTCGTGATATCAGAGGTGGATGCTGAGGTGTCGCTAAGGTGGTTGCTATGATATATTAGTTGGTATTTAGTGTATTGCCGTGATATCAGTGGTGGATGCTGAGGTGTCGCTAAGGTGGTTGCTATGATATATTAGTTGGTATTTCGTGTATTGTCGTGATATCAGTGGTGGATGCTGAGGTGTCGCTAAGGTGGTTGCTATGATATATTAGTTGGTATTTAGTGTATTGTCGTGATATCAGAGGTGGATGCTGAGGTGTCGCTAAGGTGGTTGCTATGATATATTAGTTGGTATTTAGTGTATTGCCGTGATATCAGAGGTGGATGCTGAGGTGTCGCTAAGGTGGTTGCTATGATATATTAGTTGGTATTTAGTGTATTGTCGTGATATCAGAGGTGGATGCTGAGGTGTCGCTAAGATGGTTGCTATGATATATTAGTTGGTATTTAGTGTATTGTCGTGATATCAGTGGTGGATGCTGAGGTGTCGCTAAGGTGGTTGCTATGATATATTAGTTGGTATTTAGTGTATCGCCGTGATATCAGTGATGGATGCTGAGGTGTCGCTGAGGTGGTTGCTATAATATATTAGTTGGTATTTAGTGTATTGTCGTGATATCAGTGGTGGATGCTGAGGTGTCGCTAAGGTGGTTGCTATGATATATTAGTTGGTATTTAGTGTATTTCCGTGATATCAGTGGTGGATGCTGAGGTGTCGCTAAGGTGGTTGCTATGATATATTAGTTGGTATTTAGTGTATTGTCGTGATATCAGAGGTGGATGCTGAGGTGTCGCTAAGGTGGTTGCTATGATATATTAGTTGGTATTTAGTGTATTGCCTATTATCAGAGGTGGATGCTGAGGTGTCGCTAAGGTGGTTGCTATGATATATTAGTTGGTATTTAGTGTATTGTCGTGATATCAGAGGTGGATGCTGAGGTGTCGCTAAGGTGGTTGCTATGATATATTAGTTGGTATTTAGTGTATTGCCGTGATATCAGTGGTGGATGCTGAGGTGTCGCTAAGGTGGTTGCTATGATATATTAGTTGGTATTTCGTGTATTGACTTGATATCAGTGGTGGATGCTGAGGTGTCGCTAAGGTGGTTGCTATGATATATTAGTTGGTATTTAGTGTATTGTCGTGATATCAGAGGTGGATGCTGAGGTGTCGCTAAGGTGGTTGCTATGATATATTAGTTGGTATTTAGTGTATTGCCGTGATATCAGAGGTGGATGCTGAGGTGTCGCTAAGGTGGTTGCTATGATATATTAGTTGGTATTTAGTGTATTGTCGTGATATCAGAGGTGGATGCTGAGGTGTCGCTAAGATGGTTGCTATGATATATTAGTTGGTATTTAGTGTATTGTCGTGATATCAGAGGTGGATGCTGAGGTGTCGCTAAGGTGGTTGCTATGATATATTAGTTGGTATTTAGTGTATTGCCGTGATATCAGTGGTGGATGCTGAGGTGTCGCTAAGGTGGTTGCTATGATATATTAGTTGGTATTTAGTGTATTGTCGTGATATCAGTGGTGGATGCTGAGGTGTCGCTAAGGTGGTTGCTATGATATATTAGTTGGTATTTAGTGTATCGCCGTGATATCAGTGGTTGATGCTGAGGTGTCGCTAAGGTGGTTGCTATGATATATTAGTTGGTATTTAGTGTATCGCCGTGATATCAGAGGTGGATGCTGAGGTGTCGCTAAGTTGGTTGCTATGATATATTAGTTGGTATTTAGTGCATTGCCGTGATATCAGTGGTGGATGCTGAGGTGTCGCTAAGGTGGTTGCTATGATATATTAGTTGGTATTTAGTGCATTGCCGTGATATCAGTGGTGGATGCTGAGGTGTCGCTAAGGTGGTTGCTATGATATATTAGTTGTTATTTCGTGTATTGTCGTGATACCAGTGGTGGATGCTGAGGTGTCGCTAAGGTGGTTGCTATGATATATTAGTTGGTATTTAGTGTATTGTCGCGATATCAGAGGTGGATGCTGAGGTGTCGCTAAGGTGGTTGCTATGATATATTAGTTGGTATTTAGTGTATTGCCTATTATCAGAGGTGGATGCTGAGGTGTCGCTAAGGTGGTTGCTATGATATATTAGTTGGTATTTAGTGTATTGTCGTGATATCAGAGGTGGATGCTGAGGTGTCGCTAAGGTGGTTGCTATGATATATTAGTTGGTATTTAGTGTATTGCCGTGATATCAGTGGTGGATGCTGAGGTGTCGCTAAGGTGGTTGCTATGATATATTAGTTGGTATTTAGTGTATTGTCGTGATATCAGTGGTGGATGCTGAGGTGTCGCTAAGGTGGTTGCTATGATATATTAGTTGGTATTTAGTGTATTGTCGTGATATCAGAGGTGGATGCTGAGGTGTCGCTAAGATGGTTGCTATGATATATTAGTTGGTATTTAGTGTATTGTCGTGATATCAGTGGTGGACGCTGAGGTGTCCCTAAGGTGGTTGCTATGATATATTAGTTGGTATTTCGTGTATTGTCGTGATATCAGTGGTGGATGCTGAGGTGTCGCTAAGGTGGTTGCTATGATATATTAGTTGGTACTTAGTGTATTGCCGTGATATCAGTGGTGGATGCTGAGGTGTCGCTAAGGTGGTTGCTATGATATATTAGTTGGTATTTCGTGTATTGTCGTGATATCAGTGGTGGATGCAGAGGTGTCGCTTAGGTGGTTGCTATGATATATTAGTTGGTATTTAGTGTATCGCCGTGATATCAGAGGTGGATGCTGAGGTGTCGCTAAGTTGGTTGCTATGATATATTAGTTGGTATTTAGTGCATTGCCGTGATATCAGTGGTGGATGCTGAGGTGTCGCTAAGGTGGTTGCTATGATATATTAGTTGGTATTTCGTGTATTGTCGTGATACCAGTGGTGGATGCTGAGGTGTCGCTAAGGTGGTTGCTATGATATATTAGTTGGTATTTAGTGTATTGTCGCGATATCAGAGGTGGATGCTGAGGTGTCGCTAAGGTGGTTGCTATGATATATTAGTTGGTATTTAGTGTATTGCCTATTATCAGAGGTGGATGCTGAGGTGTCGCTAAGGTGGTTGCTATGATATATTAGTTGGTATTTAGTGTATTGTCGTGATATCAGAGGTGGATGCTGAGGTGTCGCTAAGGTGGTTGCTATGATATATTAGTTGGTATTTAGTGTATTGCCGTGATATCAGTGGTGGATGCTGAGGTGTCGCTAAGGTGGTTGCTATGATATATTAGTTGGTATTTAGTGTATTGTCGTGATATCAGTGGTGGATGCTGAGGTGTCGCTAAGGTGGTTGCTATGATATATTAGTTGGTATTTAGTGTATCGCCGTGATATCAGTGGTTGATGCTGAGGTGTCGCTAAGGTGGTTGCTATGATATATTAGTTGGTATTTAGTGTATTGTCGTGATATCAGTGGTGGATGCTGAGGTGTCGCTAAGGTGGTTGCTATGATATATTAGTTGGTATTTAGTGTATTTCCGTGATATCAGTGGTGGATGCTGAGGTGTCGCTAAGGTGGTTGCTATGATATATTAGTTGGTATTTAGTGTATTGTCGTGATATCAGAGGTGGATGCTGAGGTGTCGCTAAGGTGGTTGCTATGATATATTAGTTGGTATTTAGTGTATTGCCTATTATCAGAGGTGGATGCTGAGGTGTCGCTAAGGTGGTTGCTATGATATATTAGTTGGTATTTAGTGTATTGTCGTGATATCAGAGGTGGATGCTGAGGTGTCGCTAAGGTGGTTGCTATGATATATTAGTTGGTATTTAGTGTATTGCCGTGATATCAGTGGTGGATGCTGAGGTGTCGCTAAGGTGGTTGCTATGATATATTAGTTGGTATTTCGTGTATTGTCGTGATATCAGTGGTGGATGCTGAGGTGTCGCTAAGGTGGTTGCTATGATATATTAGTTGGTATTTAGTGTATTGTCGTGATATCAGAGGTGGATGCTGAGGTGTCGCTAAGGTGGTTGCTATGATATATTAGTTGGTATTTAGTGTATTGCCGTGATATCAGAGGTGGATGCTGAGGTGTCGCTAAGGTGGTTGCTATGATATATTAGTTGGTATTTAGTGTATTGTCGTGATATCAGAGGTGGATGCTGAGGTGTCGCTAAGATGGTTGCTATGATATATTAGTTGGTATTTAGTGTATTGTCGTGATATCAGTGGTGGACGCTGAGGTGTCCCTAAGGTGGTTGCTATGATATATTAGTTGGTATTTAGTGTTTTGCCGTGATATCAGTGATGGATGCTGAGGTGTCGCTAAGGTGGTTGCTATAATATATTAGTTGGTATTTAGTGTATTGTCGTGATATCAGAGGTGGATGCTGAGGTGTCGCTAAGGTGGTTGCTATGATATATTAGTTGGTATTTCGTGTATTGTCGTGATATCAGTGGTGGATGCTGAGGTGTCGCTAAGGTGGTTGCTATGATATATTAGTTGGTACTTAGTGTATTGCCGTGATATCAGTGGTGGATGCTGAGGTGTCGCTAAGGTGGTTGCTATGATATATTAGTTGGTATTTCGTGTATTGTCGTGATATCAGTGGTGGATGCAGAGGTGTCGCTTAGGTGGTTGCTATGATATATTAGTTGGTATTTAGTGTATCGCCGTGATATCAGAGGTGGATGCTGAGGTGTCGCTAAGTTGGTTGCTATGATATATTAGTTGGTATTTAGTGCATTGCCGTGATATCAGTGGTGGATGCTGAGGTGTCGCTAAGGTGGTTGCTATGATATATTAGTTGGTATTTCGTGTATTGTCGTGATACCAGTGGTGGATGCTGAGGTGTCGCTAAGGTGGTTGCTATGATATATTAGTTGGTATTTAGTGTATTGTCGCGATATCAGAGGTGGATGCTGAGGTGTCGCTAAGGTGGTTGCTATGATATATTAGTTGGTATTTAGTGTATTGCCTATTATCAGAGGTGGATGCTGAGGTGTCGCTAAGGTGGTTGCTATGATATATTAGTTGGTATTTAGTGTATTGTCGTGATATCAGAGGTGGATGCTGAGGTGTCGCTAAGGTGGTTGCTATGATATATTAGTTGGTATTTAGTGTATTGCCGTGATATCAGTGGTGGATGCTAAGGTGTCGCTAAGGTGGTTGCTATGATATATTAGTTGGTATTTAGTGTATTGTCGTGATATCAGTGGTGGATGCTGAGGTGTCGCTAAGGTGGTTGCTATGATATATTAGTTGGTATTTAGTGTATCGCCGTGATATCAGTGGTTGATGCTGAGGTGTCGCTAAGGTGGTTGCTATGATATATTAGTTGGTATTTAGTGTATTGTCGTGAAATCAGTGGTGGATGCTGAGGTGTCGCTAAGGTGGTTGCTATGATATATTAGTTGGTATTTAGTGTATTTCCGTGATATCAGTGGTGGATGCTGAGGTGTCGCTAAGGTGGTTGCTATGATATATTAGTTGGTATTTAGTGTATTGTCGTGATATCAGAGGTGGATGCTGAGGTGTCGCTAAGGTGGTTGCTATGATATATTAGTTGGTATTTAGTGTATTGCCTATTATCAGAGGTGGATGCTGAGGTGTCGCTAAGGTGGTTGCTATGATATATTAGTTGGTATTTAGTGTATTGTCGTGATATCAGAGGTGGATGCTGAGGTGTCGCTAAGGTGGTTGCTATGATATATTAGTTGGTATTTAGTGTATTGCCGTGATATCAGTGGTGGATGCTGAGGTGTCGCTAAGGTGGTTGCTATGATATATTAGTTGGTATTTCGTGTATTGACTTGATATCAGTGGTGGATGCTGAGGTGTCGCTAAGGTGGTTGCTATGATATATTAGTTGGTATTTAGTGTATTGTCGTGATATCAGAGGTGGATGCTGAGGTGTCGCTAAGGTGGTTGCTATGATATATTAGTTGGTATTTAGTGTATTGCCGTGATATCAGAGGTGGATGCTGAGGTGTCGCTAAGGTGGTTGCTATGATATATTAGTTGGTATTTAGTGTATTGTCGTGATATCAGAGGTGGATGCTGAGGTGTCGCTAAGATGGTTGCTATGATATATTAGTTGGTATTTAGTGTATTGTCGTGATATCAGTGGTGGACGCTGAGGTGTCCCTAAGGTGGTTGCTATGATATATTAGTTGGTATTTAGTGTTTTGCCGTGATATCAGTGATGGATGCTGAGGTGTCGCTAAGGTGGTTGCTATAATATATTAGTTGGTATTTAGTGTATTGTCGTGATATCAGAGGTGGATGCTGAGGTGTCGCTAAGGTGGTTGCTATGATATATTAGTTGGTATTTCGTGTATTGTCGTGATATCAGTGGTGGATGCTGAGGTGTCGCTAAGGTGGTTGCTATGATATATTAGTTGGTACTTAGTGTATTGCCGTGATATCAGTGGTGGATGCTGAGGTGTCGCTAAGGTGGTTGCTATGATATATTAGTTGGTATTTCGTGTATTGTCGTGATATCAGTGGTGGATGCAGAGGTGTCGCTTAGGTGGTTGCTATGATATATTAGTTGGTATTTAGTGTATCGCCGTGATATCAGAGGTGGATGCTGAGGTGTCGCTAAGGTGGTTGCTATGATATATTAGTTCGTATTTAGTGTATTGCTGTGATATCAGTGGTGGATGCTGAGGTGTCGCTAAGGTGGTTGCTATGATATATTAGTTGGTATTTAGTGTATCGCTGTGAAATCAGAGGTGGATGCTGAGGTGTCGCTAAGGTGGTTGCTATGATATATTAGTTGGTATTTAGTGTATCGCCGTGATATCAGAGGGAGATGCTGAGGTGTCGCTAAGGTGGTTGCTATGATATATTAGTTGGTATTTAGTGTATTGCTGCGATATCAGTGGTGGATGCTGAGGTGTCGCTAAGGTGGTTGCTATGATATATTAGTTGGTATTTAGTGTATTGCCGTGATATCAGAGGTGGATGCTGAGGTGTCGCTAAGGTGGTTGCTATGATATATTAGTTGGTATTTAGTGTATTGTCGTGATATCAGTGGTGGATGCTGAGGTGTCGCTAAGGTGGTTGCTATGATATATTAGTTGGTATTTAGTGTATTTCCGTGATATCAGAGGTGGATGGTGAGGTGTCGCTAAGGTGGTTGCTATGATATATTAGTTGGTATTTAGTGAATTGTCGTGATATCAGAGGTGGATGCTGAGGTGTCGCTAAGGTGGTTGCTATGATATATTAGTTGGTATTTAGTGTATTGTCGTGATATCAGAGGTGGATGCTGAGGTGTCGCTAAGGTGGTTGCTATGATATATTAGTTGGTATTTAGTGTATTGCCGTGATATCAGAGGTGGATGCTGAGGTGTCGCTAAGGTGGTTGCTATGATATATTAGTTGGTATTTAGTGTATTGTCGTGATATCAGAGGTGGATGCTGAGGTGTCGCTAAGGTGGTTGCTATGATATATTAGTTGGTATTTAGTGTATTGTCGTGATATCAGAGGTGGATGCTGAGGTGTCGCTAAGGTGGTTGCTATGATATATTAGTTGGTATTTAGTGTATTGTCGTGATATCAGAGGTGGATGCTGAGGTGTCGCTAAGGTGGTTGCTATGATATATTAGTTGGTATTTAGTGTATTGTCGTGATATCAGAGGTGGATGCTGAGGTATCGATAAGGTGGTTGCTATGATATATTAGTTGGTATTTAGTGTATTGCCGTGATATCAGAGGTGGATGCTGAGGTGTCGCTAAGGTGGTTGCTATGATATATTAGTTGGTATGTAGTGTATTGTCGTGATATCAGAGGTGGATGCTGAGGTGTCGCTAAGGTGGTTGTTATGATATATTAGTTGGTATTTAGTGTATTGTCGTGATATCAGAGGTGGATGCTGAGGTGTCGCTAAGGTGGTTGCTATGATATATTAGTTGGTATTTAGTGTATTGTCGTGATATCAGTGGTGGATGCTGAGGTGTTGCTAAGGTGGTTGCTATGATATATTAGTTGGTATTTAGTGTATTGTCGTGATATCAGTGGTGGATGCTGAGGTGTCGCTAAGTTGGTTGCTATGATATATTAGTTGGTATTTAGTGCATTGCCGTGATATCAGTGGTGGATGCTGAGGTGTCGCTAAGGTGGTTGCTATGATATATTAGTTGGTATTTCGTGTATTGTCGTGATACCAGTGGTGGATGCTGAGGTGTCGCTAAGGTGGTTGCTATGATATATTAGTTGGTATTTAGTGTATTGTCGTGATATCAGTGGTGGATGCTGAGGTGTCGCTAAGGTGGTTGCTATGATATATTAGTTGGTACTTAGTGTATTGCCGTGATATCAGTGGTGGATGCTGAGGTGTCGCTAAGGTGGTTGCTATGATATATTAGTTGGTATTTCGTGTATTGTCGTGATATCAGTGGTGGATGCAGAGGTGTCGCTTAGGTGGTTGCTATGATATATTAGTTGGTATTTAGTGTATCGCCGTGATATCAGAGGTGGATGCTGAGGTGTCGCTAAGTTGGTTGCTATGATATATTAGTTGGTATTTAGTGCATTGCCGTGATATCAGTGGTGGATGCTGAGGTGTCGCTAAGGTGGTTGCTATGATATATTAGTTGGTATTTCGTGTATTGTCGTGATACCAGTGGTGGATGCTGAGGTGTCGCTAAGGTGGTTGCTATGATATATTAGTTGGTATTTAGTGCACTGCCGTGATATCAGTGGTGGATGCTGAGGTGTCGCTAAGGTGGTTGCTATGATATATTAGTTGGTATTTCGTGTATTGTCGTGATACCAGTGGTGGATGCTGTGGTGTCGCTAAGGTGGTTGCTATGATATATTAGTTGGTATTTAGTGTATTGTCGCGATATCAGAGGTGGATGCTGAGGTGTCGCTAAGGTGGTTGCTATGATATATTAGTTGGTATTTAGTGTATTGCCTATTATCAGAGGTGGATGCTGAGGTGTCGCTAAGGTGGTTGCTATGATATATTAGTTGGTATTTAGTGTATTGTCGTGATATCAGAGGTGGATGCTGAGGTGTCGCTAAGGTGGTTGCTATGATATATTAGTTGGTATTTAGTGTATTGCCGTGATATCAGTGGTGGATGCTGAGGTGTCGCTAAGGTGGTTGCTATGATATATTAGTTGGTATTTAGTGTATTGTCGTGATATCAGTGGTGGATGCTGAGGTGTCGCTAAGGTGGTTGCTATGATATATTAGTTGGTATTTAGTGTATCGCCGTGATATCAGTGGTTGATGCTGAGGTGTCGCTAAGGTGGTTGCTATGATATATTAGTTGGTATTTAGTGTATTGTCGTGATATCAGTGGTGGATGCTGAGGTGTCGCTAAGGTGGTTGCTATGATATATTAGTTGGTATTTAGTGTATTTCCGTGATATCAGTGGTGGATGCTGAGGTGTCGCTAAGGTGGTTGCTATGATATATTAGTTGGTATTTAGTGTATTGTCGTGATATCAGAGGTGGATGCTGAGGTGTCGCTAAGGTGGTTGCTATGATATATTAGTTGGTATTTAGTGTATTGCCTATTATCAGAGGTGGATGCTGAGGTGTCGCTAAGGTGGTTGCTATGATATATTAGTTGGTATTTAGTGTATTGTCGTGATATCAGAGGTGGATGCTGAGGTGTCGCTAAGGTGGTTGCTATGATATATTAGTTGGTATTTAGTGTATTGCCGTGATATCAGTGGTGGATGCTGAGGTGTCGCTAAGGTGGTTGCTATGATATATTAGTTGGTATTTCGTGTATTGTCGTGATATCAGTGGTGGATGCTGAGGTGTCGCTAAGGTGGTTGCTATGATATATTAGTTGGTATTTAGTGTATTGTCGTGATATCAGAGGTGGATGCTGAGGTGTCGCTAAGGTGGTTGCTATGATATATTAGTTGGTATTTAGTGTATTGCCGTGATATCAGAGGTGGATGCTGAGGTGTCGCTAAGGTGGTTGCTATGATATATTAGTTGGTATTTAGTGTATTGTCGTGATATCAGAGGTGGATGCTGAGGTGTCGCTAAGGTGGTTGCTATGATATATTAGTTGGTATTTAGTGTATTGCCGTGATATCAGTGGTGGATGCTGAGGTGTCGCTAAGGTGGTTGCTATGATATATTAGTTGGTATTTCGTGTATTGACTTGATATCAGTGGTGGATGCTGAGGTGTCGCTAAGGTGGTTGCTATGATATATTAGTTGGTATTTAGTGTATTGTCGTGATATCAGAGGTGGATGCTGAGGTGTCGCTAAGGTGGTTGCTATGATATATTAGTTGGTATTTAGTGTATTGCCGTGATATCAGAGGTGGATGCTGAGGTGTCGCTAAGGTGGTTGCTATGATATATTAGTTGGTATTTAGTGTATTGTCGTGATATCAGAGGTGGATGCTGAGGTGTCGCTAAGATGGTTGCTATGATATATTAGTTGGTATTTAGTGTATTGTCGTGATATCAGTGGTGGACGCTGAGGTGTCCCTAAGGTGGTTGCTATGATATATTAGTTGGTATTTAGTGTTTTGCCGTGATATCAGTGATGGATGCTGAGGTGTCGCTAAGGTGGTTGCTATAATATATTAGTTGGTATTTAGTGTATTGTCGTGATATCAGAGGTGGATGCTGAGGTGTCGCTAAGGTGGTTGCTATGATATATTAGTTGGTATTTCGTGTATTGTCGTGATATCAGTGGTGGATGCTGAGGTGTCGCTAAGGTGGTTGCTATGATATATTAGTTGGTACTTAGTGTATTGCCGTGATATCAGTGGTGGATGCTGAGGTGTCGCTAAGGTGGTTGCTATGATATATTAGTTGGTATTTCGTGTATTGTCGTGATATCAGTGGTGGATGCAGAGGTGTCGCTTAGGTGGTTGCTATGATATATTAGTTGGTATTTAGTGTATCGCCGTGATATCAGAGGTGGATGCTGAGGTGTCGCTAAGGTGGTTGCTATGATATATTAGTTCGTATTTAGTGTATTGCTGTGATATCAGTGGTGGATGCTGAGGTGTCGCTAAGGTGGTTGCTATGATATATTAGTTGGTATTTAGTGTATCGCTGTGAAATCAGAGGTGGATGCTGAGGTGTCGCTAAGGTGGTTGCTATGATATATTAGTTGGTATTTAGTGTATCGCCGTGATATCAGAGGGAGATGCTGAGGTGTCGCTAAGGTGGTTGCTATGATATATTAGTTGGTATTTAGTGTATTGCTGCGATATCAGTGGTGGATGCTGAGGTGTCGCTAAGGTGGTTGCTATGATATATTAGTTGGTATTTAGTGTATTGCCGTGATATCAGAGGTGGATGCTGAGGTGTCGCTAAGGTGGTTGCTATGATATATTAGTTGGTATTTAGTGTATTGTCGTGATATCAGTGGTGGATGCTGAGGTGTCGCTAAGGTGGTTGCTATGATATATTAGTTGGTATTTAGTGTATTTCCGTGATATCAGAGGTGGATGGTGAGGTGTCGCTAAGGTGGTTGCTATGATATATTAGTTGGTATTTAGTGAATTGTCGTGATATCAGAGGTGGATGCTGAGGTGTCGCTAAGGTGGTTGCTATGATATATTAGTTGGTATTTAGTGTATTGTCGTGATATCAGAGGTGGATGCTGAGGTGTCGCTAAGGTGGTTGCTATGATATATTAGTTGGTATTTAGTGTATTGCCGTGATATCAGAGGTGGATGCTGAGGTGTCGCTAAGGTGGTTGCTATGATATATTAGTTGGTATTTAGTGTATTGTCGTGATATCAGAGGTGGATGCTGAGGTGTCGCTAAGGTGGTTGCTATGATATATTAGTTGGTATTTAGTGTATTGTCGTGATATCAGAGGTGGATGCTGAGGTGTCGCTAAGGTGGTTGCTATGATATATTAGTTGGTATTTAGTGTATTGTCGTGATATCAGAGGTGGATGCTGAGGTGTCGCTAAGGTGGTTGCTATGATATATTAGTTGGTATTTAGTGTATTGTCGTGATATCAGAGGTGGATGCTGAGGTATCGATAAGGTGGTTGCTATGATATATTAGTTGGTATTTAGTGTATTGCCGTGATATCAGAGGTGGATGCTGAGGTGTCGCTAAGGTGGTTGCTATGATATATTAGTTGGTATGTAGTGTATTGTCGTGATATCAGAGGTGGATGCTGAGGTGTCGCTAAGGTGGTTGTTATGATATATTAGTTGGTATTTAGTGTATTGTCGTGATATCAGAGGTGGATGCTGAGGTGTCGCTAAGGTGGTTGCTATGATATATTAGTTGGTATTTAGTGTATTGTCGTGATATCAGTGGTGGATGCTGAGGTGTTGCTAAGGTGGTTGCTATGATATATTAGTTGGTATTTAGTGTATTGTCGTGATATCAGTGGTGGATGCTGAGGTGTCGCTAAGTTGGTTGCTATGATATATTAGTTGGTATTTAGTGCATTGCCGTGATATCAGTGGTGGATGCTGAGGTGTCGCTAAGGTGGTTGCTATGATATATTAGTTGGTATTTCGTGTATTGTCGTGATACCAGTGGTGGATGCTGAGGTGTCGCTAAGGTGGTTGCTATGATATATTAGTTGGTATTTAGTGTATTGTCGTGATATCAGTGGTGGATGCTGAGGTGTCGCTAAGGTGGTTGCTATGATATATTAGTTGGTACTTAGTGTATTGCCGTGATATCAGTGGTGGATGCTGAGGTGTCGCTAAGGTGGTTGCTATGATATATTAGTTGGTATTTCGTGTATTGTCGTGATATCAGTGGTGGATGCAGAGGTGTCGCTTAGGTGGTTGCTATGATATATTAGTTGGTATTTAGTGTATCGCCGTGATATCAGAGGTGGATGCTGAGGTGTCGCTAAGTTGGTTGCTATGATATATTAGTTGGTATTTAGTGCATTGCCGTGATATCAGTGGTGGATGCTGAGGTGTCGCTAAGGTGGTTGCTATGATATATTAGTTGGTATTTCGTGTATTGTCGTGATACCAGTGGTGGATGCTGAGGTGTCGCTAAGGTGGTTGCTATGATATATTAGTTGGTATTTAGTGCACTGCCGTGATATCAGTGGTGGATGCTGAGGTGTCGCTAAGGTGGTTGCTATGATATATTAGTTGGTATTTCGTGTATTGTCGTGATACCAGTGGTGGATGCTGAGGTGTCGCTAAGGTGGTTGCTATGATATATTAGTTGGTATTTAGTGTATTGTCGCGATATCAGAGGTGGATGCTGAGGTGTCGCTAAGGTGGTTGCTATGATATATTAGTTGGTATTTAGTGTATTGCCTATTATCAGAGGTGGATGCTGAGGTGTCGCTAAGGTGGTTGCTATGATATATTAGTTGGTATTTAGTGTATTGTCGTGATATCAGAGGTGGATGCTGAGGTGTCGCTAAGGTGGTTGCTATGATATATTAGTTGGTATTTAGTGTATTGCCGTGATATCAGTGGTGGATGCTGAGGTGTCGCTAAGGTGGTTGCTATGATATATTAGTTGGTATTTAGTGTATTGTCGTGATATCAGTGGTGGATGCTGAGGTGTCGCTAAGGTGGTTGCTATGATATATTAGTTGGTATTTAGTGTATCGCCGTGATATCAGTGGTTGATGCTGAGGTGTCGCTAAGGTGGTTGCTATGATATATTAGTTGGTATTTAGTGTATTGTCGTGATATCAGTGGTGGATGCTGAGGTGTCGCTAAGGTGGTTGCTATGATATATTAGTTGGTATTTAGTGTATTTCCGTGATATCAGTGGTGGATGCTGAGGTGTCGCTAAGGTGGTTGCTATGATATATTAGTTGGTATTTAGTGTATTGTCGTGATATCAGAGGTGGATGCTGAGGTGTCGCTAAGGTGGTTGCTATGATATATTAGTTGGTATTTAGTGTATTGCCTATTATCAGAGGTGGATGCTGAGGTGTCGCTAAGGTGGTTGCTATGATATATTAGTTGGTATTTAGTGTATTGTCGTGATATCAGAGGTGGATGCTGAGGTGTCGCTAAGGTGGTTGCTATGATATATTAGTTGGTATTTAGTGTATTGCCGTGATATCAGTGGTGGATGCTGAGGTGTCGCTAAGGTGGTTGCTATGATATATTAGTTGGTATTTCGTGTATTGTCGTGATATCAGTGGTGGATGCTGAGGTGTCGCTAAGGTGGTTGCTATGATATATTAGTTGGTATTTAGTGTATTGTCGTGATATCAGAGGTGGATGCTGAGGTGTCGCTAAGGTGGTTGCTATGATATATTAGTTGGTATTTAGTGTATTGCCGTGATATCAGAGGTGGATGCTGAGGTGTCGCTAAGGTGGTTGCTATGATATATTAGTTGGTATTTAGTGTATTGTCGTGATATCAGAGGTGGATGCTGAGGTGTCGCTAAGATGGTTGCTATGATATATTAGTTGGTATTTAGTGTATTGTCGTGATATCAGTGGTGGACGCTGAGGTGTCCCTAAGGTGGTTGCTATGATATATTAGTTGGTATTTAGTGTTTTGCCGTGATATCAGTGATGGATGCTGAGGTGTCGCTAAGGTGGTTGCTATAATATATTAGTTGGTATTTAGTGTATTGTCGTGATATCAGAGGTGGATGCTGAGGTGTCGCTAAGGTGGTTGCTATGATATATTAGTTGGTATTTCGTGTATTGTCGTGATATCAGTGGTGGATGCTGAGGTGTCGCTAAGGTGGTTGCTATGATATATTAGTTGGTACTTAGTGTATTGCCGTGATATCAGTGGTGGATGCTGAGGTGTCGCTAAGGTGGTTGCTATGATATATTAGTTGGTATTTCGTGTATTGCCTATTATCAGAGGTGGATGCTGAGGTGTCGCTAAGGTGGTTGCTATGATATATTAGTTGGTATTTAGTGTATTGTCGTGATATCAGAGGTGGATGCTGAGGTGTCGCTAAGGTGGTTGCTATGATATATTAGTTGGTATTTAGTGTATTGCCGTGATATCAGTGGTGGATGCTGAGGTGTCGCTAAGGTGGTTGCTATGATATATTAGTTGGTATTTAGTGTATTGTCGTGATATCAGTGGTGGATGCTGAGGTGTCGCTAAGGTGGTTGCTATGATATATTAGTTGGTATTTAGTGTATCGCCGTGATATCAGAGGTGGATGCTGAGGTGTCGCTAAGGTGGTTGCTATGATATATTAGTTGGTATTTAGTGTATTGTCGTGATATCAGTGGTGGATGCTGAGGTGTCGCTAAGGTGGTTGCTATGATATATTAGTTGGTATTTAGTGTATTTCCGTGATATCAGTGGTGGATGCTGAGGTGTCGCTAAGGTGGTTGCTATGATATATTAGTTGGTATTTAGTGTATTGTCGTGATATCAGAGGTGGATGCTGAGGTGTCGCTAAGGTGGTTGCTATGATATATTAGTTGGTATTTAGTGTATTGCCTATTATCAGAGGTGGATGCTGAGGTGTCGCTAAGGTGGTTGCTATGATATATTAGTTGGTATTTAGTGTATTGTCGTGATATCAGAGGTGGATGCTGAGGTGTCGCTAAGGTGGTTGCTATGATATATTAGTTGGTATTTAGTGTATTGCCGTGATATCAGTGGTGGATGCTGAGGTGTCGCTAAGGTGGTTGCTATGATATATTAGTTGGTATTTCGTGTATTGTCGTGATATCAGTGGTGGATGCTGAGGTGTCGCTAAGGTGGTTGCTATGATATATTAGTTGGTATTTAGTGTATTGTCGTGATATCAGAGGTGGATGCTGAGGTGTCGCTAAGGTGGTTGCTATGATATATTAGTTGGTATTTAGTGTATTGCCGTGATATCAGAGGTGGATGCTGAGGTGTCGCTAAGGTGGTTGCTATGATATATTAGTTGGTATTTAGTGTATTGCCGTGATATCAGAGGTGGATGCTGAGGTGTCGCTAAGGTGGTTGCTATGATATATTAGTTGGTATTTAGTGTATTGTCGTGATATCAGTGGTGGATGCTGAGGTGTCGCTAAGGTGGTTGCTATGATATATTAGTTGGTATTTAGTGTATTTCCGTGATATCAGAGGTGGATGGTGAGGTGTCGCTAAGGTGGTTGCTATGATATATTAGTTGGTATTTAGTGTATTGTCGTGATATCAGAGGTGGATGCTGAGGTGTCGCTAAGGTGGTTGCTATGATATATTAGTTGGTATTTAGTGTATTGCCGTGATATCAGAGGTGGATGCTGAGGTGTCGCTAAGGTGGTTGCTATGATATATTAGTTGGTATTTAGTGTATTGTCGTGATATCAGAGGTGGATGCTGAGGTGTCGCTAAGGTGGTTGCTATGATATATTAGTTGGTATTTAGTGTATTGTCGTGATATCAGAGGTGGATGCTGAGGTGTCGCTAAGGTGGTTGCTATGATATATTAGTTGGTATTTAGTGTATTGTCGTGATATCAGTGGTGGATGCTGAGGTGTCGCTAAGGTGGATGCTATGATATATTAGTTGGTATTTAGTGTATTGTCGTGATATCAGTGGTGGATGCTGAGGTGTCGCTAAGGTGGTTGCTATGATATATTAGTTGGTATTTAGTGTATTGTCGTGATATCAGTGGTGGATGCTGAGGTGTCGCTAAGTTGGTTGCTATGATATATTAGTTGGTATTTAGTGCATTGCCGTGATATCAGTGGTGGATGCTGAGGTGTCGCTAAGGTGGTTGCTATGATATATTAGTTGGTATTTCGTGTATTGTCGTGATACCAGTGGTGGATGCTGAGGTGTCGCTAAGGTGGTTGCTATGATATATTAGTTGGTATTTAGTGTATTGTCGCGATATCAGAGGTGGATGCTGAGGTGTCGCTAAGGTGGTTGCTATGATATATTAGTTGGTATTTAGTGTATTGCCTATTATCAGAGGTGGATGCTGAGGTGTCGCTAAGGTGGTTGCTATGATATATTAGTTGGTATTTAGTGTATTGTCGTGATATCAGAGGTGGATGCTGAGGTGTCGCTAAGGTGGTTGCTATGATATATTAGTTGGTATTTAGTGTATTGCCGTGATATCAGTGGTGGATGCTGAGGTGTCGCTAAGGTGGTTGCTATGATATATTAGTTGGTATTTAGTGTATTGTCGTGATATCAGTGGTGGATGCTGAGGTGTCGCTAAGGTGGTTGCTATGATATATTAGTTGGTATTTAGTGTATTTCCGTGATATCAGTGGTGGATGCTGAGGTGTCGCTAAGGTGGTTGCTATGATATATTAGTTGGTATTTAGTGTATTGTCGTGATATCAGAGGTGGATGCTGAGGTGTCGCTAAGGTGGTTGCTATGATATATTAGTTGGTATTTAGTGTATTGCCTATTATCAGAGGTGGATGCTGAGGTGTCGCTAAGGTGGTTGCTATGATATATTAGTTGGTATTTAGTGTATTGTCGTGATATCAGAGGTGGATGCTGAGGTGTCGCTAAGGTGGTTGCTATGATATATTAGTTGGTATTTAGTGTATTGCCGTGATATCAGTGGTGGATGCTGAGGTGTCGCTAAGGTGGTTGCTATGATATATTAGTTGGTATTTCGTGTATTGTCGTGATATCAGTGGTGGATGCTGAGGTGTCGCTAAGGTGGTTGCTATGATATATTAGTTGGTATTTAGTGTATTGTCGTGATATCAGAGGTGGATGCTGAGGTGTCGCTAAGGTGGTTGCTATGATATATTAGTTGGTATTTAGTGTATTGCCGTGATATCAGAGGTGGATGCTGAGGTGTCGCTAAGGTGGTTGCTATGATATATTAGTTGGTATTTAGTGTATTGTCGTGATATCAGAGGTGGATGCTGAGGTGTCGCTAAGATGGTTGCTATGATATATTAGTTGGTATTTAGTGTATTGTCGTGATATCAGTGGTGGACGCTGAGGTGTCCCTAAGGTGGTTGCTATGATATATTAGTTGGTATTTAGTGTTTTGCCGTGATATCAGTGATGGATGCTGAGGTGTCGCTAAGGTGGTTGCTATAATATATTAGTTGGTATTTAGTGTATTGTCGTGATATCAGAGGTGGATGCTGAGGTGTCGCTAAGGTGGTTGCTATGATATATTAGTTGGTATTTCGTGTATTGTCGTGATATCAGTGGTGGATGCTGAGGTGTCGCTAAGGTGGTTGCTATGATATATTAGTTGGTACTTAGTGTATTGCCGTGATATCAGTGGTGGATGCTGAGGTGTCGCTAAGGTGGTTGCTATGATATATTAGTTGGTATTTCGTGTATTGTCGTGATATCAGTGGTGGATGCAGAGGTGTCGCTTAGGTGGTTGCTATGATATATTAGTTGGTATTTAGTGTATCGCCGTGATATCAGAGGTGGATGCTGAGGTGTCGCTAAGTTGGTTGCTATGATATATTAGTTGGTATTTAGTGCATTGCCGTGATATCAGTGGTGGATGCTGAGGTGTCGCTAAGGTGGTTGCTATGATATATTAGTTGGTATTTCGTGTATTGTCGTGATACCAGTGGTGGATGCTGAGGTGTCGCTAAGGTGGTTGCTATGATATATTAGTTGGTATTTAGTGCATTGCCGTGATATCAGTGGTGGATGCTGAGGTGTCGCTAAGGTGGTTGCTATGATATATTAGTTGGTATTTCGTGTATTGTCGTGATACCAGTGGTGGATGCTGAGGTGTCGCTAAGGTGGTTGCTATGATATATTAGTTGGTATTTAGTGTATTGTCGCGATATCAGAGGTGGATGCTGAGGTGTCGCTAAGGTGGTTGCTATGATATATTAGTTGGTATTTAGTGTATTGCCTATTATCAGAGGTGGATGCTGAGGTGTCGCTAAGGTGGTTGCTATGATATATTAGTTGGTATTTAGTGTATTGTCGTGATATCAGAGGTGGATGCTGAGGTGTCGCTAAGGTGGTTGCTATGATATATTAGTTGGTATTTAGTGTATTGCCGTGATATCAGTGGTGGATGCTGAGGTGTCGCTAAGGTGGTTGCTATGATATATTAGTTGGTATTTAGTGTATTGTCGTGATATCAGTGGTGGATGCTGAGGTGTCGCTAAGGTGGTTGCTATGATATATTAGTTGGTATTTAGTGTATCGCCGTGATATCAGTGGTTGATGCTGAGGTGTCGCTAAGGTGGTTGCTATGATATATTAGTTGGTATTTAGTGTATTGTCGTGATATCAGTGGTGGATGCTGAGGTGTCGCTAAGGTGGTTGCTATGATATATTAGTTGGTATTTAGTGTATTTCCGTGATATCAGTGGTGGATGCTGAGGTGTCGCTAAGGTGGTTGCTATGATATATTAGTTGGTATTTAGTGTATTGTCGTGATATCAGAGGTGGATGCTGAGGTGTCGCTAAGGTGGTTGCTATGATATATTAGTTGGTATTTAGTGTATTGCCGTGATATCAGAGGTGGATGCTGAGGTGTCGCTAAGGTGGTTGCTATGATATATTAGTTGGTATTTAGTGTATTGTCGTGATATCAGAGGTGGATGCTGAGGTGTCGCTAAGATGGTTGCTATGATATATTAGTTGGTATTTAGTGTATTGTCGTGATATCAGTGGTGGACGCTGAGGTGTCCCTAAGGTGGTTGCTATGATATATTAGTTGGTATTTAGTGTTTTGCCGTGATATCAGTGATGGATGCTGAGGTGTCGCTAAGGTGGTTGCTATAATATATTAGTTGGTATTTAGTGTATTGTCGTGATATCAGAGGTGGATGCTGAGGTGTCGCTAAGGTGGTTGCTATGATATATTAGTTGGTATTTCGTGTATTGTCGTGATATCAGTGGTGGATGCTGAGGTGTCGCTAAGGTGGTTGCTATGATATATTAGTTGGTACTTAGTGTATTGCCGTGATATCAGTGGTGGATGCTGAGGTGTCGCTAAGGTGGTTGCTATGATATATTAGTTGGTATTTCGTGTATTGTCGTGATATCAGTGGTGGATGCAGAGGTGTCGCTTAGGTGGTTGCTATGATATATTAGTTGGTATTTAGTGTATCGCCGTGATATCAGAGGTGGATGCTGAGGTGTCGCTAAGGTGGTTGCTATGATATATTAGTTGGTATTTAGTGTATTGCCGTGATATCAGAGGTGGATGCTGAGGTGTCGCTAAGGTGGTTGCTATGATATATTAGTTGGTATTTAGTGTATTGTCGTGATATCAGTGGTGGATGCTGAGGTGTCGCTAAGGTGGTTGCTATGATATATTAGTTGGTATTTAGTGTATTTCCGTGATATCAGAGGTGGATGGTGAGGTGTCGCTAAGGTGGTTGCTATGATATATTAGTTGGTATTTAGTGTATTGTCGTGATATCAGAGGTGGATGCTGAGGTGTCGCTAAGGTGGTTGCTATGATATATTAGTTGGTATTTAGTGTATTGCCGTGATATCAGAGGTGGATGCTGAGGTGTCGCTAAGGTGGTTGCTATGATATATTAGTTGGTATTTAGTGTATTGTCGTGATATCAGAGGTGGATGCTGAGGTGTCGCTAAGGTGGTTGCTATGATATATTAGTTGGTATTTAGTGTATTGTCGTGATATCAGAGGTGGATGCTGAGGTGTCGCTAAGGTGGTTGCTATGATATATTAGTTGGTATTTAGTGTATTGTCGTGATATCAGTGGTGGATGCTGAGGTGTCGCTAAGGTGGATGCTATGATATATTAGTTGGTATTTAGTGTATTGTCGTGATATCAGTGGTGGATGCTGAGGTGTCGCTAAGGTGGTTGCTATGATATATTAGTTGGTATTTAGTGTATTGTCGTGATATCAGTGGTGGATGCTGAGGTGTCGCTAAGTTGGTTGCTATGATATATTAGTTGGTATTTAGTGCATTGCCGTGATATCAGTGGTGGATGCTGAGGTGTCGCTAAGGTGGTTGCTATGATATATTAGTTGGTATTTCGTGTATTGTCGTGATACCAGTGGTGGATGCTGAGGTGTCGCTAAGGTGGTTGCTATGATATATTAGTTGGTATTTAGTGTATTGTCGCGATATCAGAGGTGGATGCTGAGGTGTCGCTAAGGTGGTTGCTATGATATATTAGTTGGTATTTAGTGTATTGCCTATTATCAGAGGTGGATGCTGAGGTGTCGCTAAGGTGGTTGCTATGATATATTAGTTGGTATTTAGTGTATTGTCGTGATATCAGAGGTGGATGCTGAGGTGTCGCTAAGGTGGTTGCTATGATATATTAGTTGGTATTTAGTGTATTGCCGTGATATCAGTGGTGGATGCTGAGGTGTCGCTAAGGTGGTTGCTATGATATATTAGTTGGTATTTAGTGTATTGTCGTGATATCAGTGGTGGATGCTGAGGTGTCGCTAAGGTGGTTGCTATGATATATTAGTTGGTATTTAGTGTATTTCCGTGATATCAGTGGTGGATGCTGAGGTGTCGCTAAGGTGGTTGCTATGATATATTAGTTGGTATTTAGTGTATTGTCGTGATATCAGAGGTGGATGCTGAGGTGTCGCTAAGGTGGTTGCTATGATATATTAGTTGGTATTTAGTGTATTGCCTATTATCAGAGGTGGATGCTGAGGTGTCGCTAAGGTGGTTGCTATGATATATTAGTTGGTATTTAGTGTATTGTCGTGATATCAGAGGTGGATGCTGAGGTGTCGCTAAGGTGGTTGCTATGATATATTAGTTGGTATTTAGTGTATTGCCGTGATATCAGTGGTGGATGCTGAGGTGTCGCTAAGGTGGTTGCTATGATATATTAGTTGGTATTTAGTGTATTGTCGTGATATCAGAGGTGGATGCTGAGGTGTCGCTAAGGTGGTTGCTATGATATATTAGTTGGTATTTAGTGTATTGCCTATTATCAGAGGTGGATGCTGAGGTGTCGCTAAGGTGGTTGCTATGATATATTAGTTGGTATTTAGTGTATTGTCGTGATATCAGAGGTGGATGCTGAGGTGTCGCTAAGGTGGTTGCTATGATATATTAGTTGGTATTTAGTGTATTGCCGTGATATCAGTGGTGGATGCTGAGGTGTCGCTAAGGTGGTTGCTATGATATATTAGTTGGTATTTAGTGTATTGTCGTGATATCAGTGGTGGATGCTGAGGTGTCGCTAAGATGGTTGCTATGATATATTAGTTGGTATTTAGTGTATTGTCGTGATATCAGTGGTGGACGCTGAGGTGTCCCTAAGGTGGTTGCTATGATATATTAGTTGGTATTTAGTGTATTGCCGTGATATCAGAGGTGGATGCTGAGGTGTCGCTAAGGTGGTTGCTATGATATATTAGTTGGTATTTAGTGTATTGTCGTGATATCAGAGGTGGATGCTGAGGTGTCGCTAAGATGGTTGCTATGATATATTAGTTGGTATTTAGTGTATTGTCGTGATATCAGTGGTGGACGCTGAGGTGTCCCTAAGGTGGTTGCTATGATATATTAGTTGGTATTTAGTGTTTTGCCGTGATATCAGTGATGGATGCTGAGGTGTCGCTAAGGTGGTTGCTATAATATATTAGTTGGTATTTAGTGTATTGTCGTGATATCAGAGGTGGATGCTGAGGTGTCGCTAAGGTGGTTGCTATGATATATTAGTTGGTATTTCGTGTATTGTCGTGATATCAGTGGTGGATGCTGAGGTGTCGCTAAGGTGGTTGCTATGATATATTAGTTGGTACTTAGTGTATTGCCGTGATATCAGTGGTGGATGCTGAGGTGTCGCTAAGGTGGTTGCTATGATATATTAGTTGGTATTTCGTGTATTGTCGTGATATCAGTGGTGGATGCAGAGGTGTCGCTTAGGTGGTTGCTATGATATATTAGTTGGTATTTAGTGTATCGCCGTGATATCAGAGGTGGATGCTGAGGTGTCGCTAAGTTGGTTGCTATGATATATTAGTTGGTATTTAGTGCATTGCCGTGATATCAGTGGTGGATGCTGAGGTGTCGCTAAGGTGGTTGCTATGATATATTAGTTGGTATTTCGTGTATTGTCGTGATACCAGTGGTGGATGCTGAGGTGTCGCTAAGGTGGTTGCTATGATATATTAGTTGGTATTTAGTGTATTTCCGTGATATCAGTGGTGGATGCTAAGGTGTCGCTAAGGTGGTTGCTATGATATATTAGTTGGTATTTAGTGTATTGCCGTGATATCAGTGGTGGATGCTGAGGTGTCGCTAAGGTGGTTGCTATGATATATTAGTTGGTATTTAGTGTATTGTCGTGATATCAGAGGTGGATGCTGAGGTGTCGCTAAGGTGGTTGCTATGATATATTAGTTGGTATTTAGTGTATTGCCGTGATATCAGTGGTGGATGCTAAGGTGTCGCTAAGGTGGTTGCTATGATATATTAGTTGGTATTTAGTGTATTGTCGTGATATCAGTGGTGGATGCTGAGGTGTCGCTAAGGTGGTTGCTATGATATATTAGTTGGTATTTAGTGTATCGCCGTGATATCAGTGGTTGATGCTGAGGTGTCGCTAAGGTGGTTGCTATGATATATTAGTTGGTATTTAGTGTATTGTCGTGATATCAGTGGTGGATGCTGAGGTGTCGCTAAGGTGGTTGCTATGATATATTAGTTGGTATTTAGTGTATTTCCGTGATATCAGTGGTGGATGCTGAGGTGTCGCTAAGGTGGTTGCTATGATATATTAGTTGGTATTTAGTGTATTGTCGTGATATCAGAGGTGGATGCTGAGGTGTCGCTAAGGTGGTTGCTATGATATATTAGTTGGTATTTAGTGTATTGCCTATTATCAGAGGTGGATGCTGAGGTGTCCCTAAGGTGGTTGCTATGATATATTAGTTGGTATTTAGTGTATTGTCGTGATATCAGAGGTGGATGCTGAGGTGTCGCTAAGGTGGTTGCTATGATATATTAGTTGGTATTTAGTGTATTGCCGTGATATCAGTGGTGGATGCTGAGGTGTCGCTAAGGTGGTTGCTATGATATATTAGTTGGTATTTCGTGTATTGTCGTGATATCAGTGGTGGATGCTGAGGTGTCGCTAAGGTGGTTGCTATGATATATTAGTTGGTACTTAGTGTATTGCCGTGATATCAGTGGTGGATGCTGAGGTGTCGCTAAGGTGGTTGCTATGATATATTAGTTGGTATTTCGTGTATTGTCGTGATATCAGAGGTGGATGCTGAGGTGTCGCTAAGGTGGTTGCTATGATATATTAGTTGGTATTTACTGTATTGTCGTGATATCAGAGGTGGATGCTGAGGTGTCGCTAAGGTGGTTGCTATGATATATTAGTTGGTATTTAGTGTATTGTCGTGATATCAGAGGTGGATGCTGAGGTGTCGCTAAGGTGGTTGCTATGATATATTAGTTGGTATTTAGTGTATTGCCGTGATATCAGAGGTGGATGCTGAGGTGTCGCTAAGGTGGTTGCTATGATATATTAGTTGGTATTTAGTGTATTGTCGTGATATCAGAGGTGGATGCTGAGGTGTCGCTAAGATGGTTGCTATGATATATTAGTTGGTATTTAGTGTATTGTCGTGATATCAGTGGTGGACGCTGAGGTGTCCCTAAGGTGGTTGCTATGATATATTAGTTGGTATTTAGTGTTTTGCCGTGATATCAGTGATGGATGCTGAGGTGTCCCTAAGGTGGTTGCTATGATATATTAGTTGGTATTTAGTGTTTTGCCGTGATATCAGTGATGGATGCTGAGGTGTCGCTAAGGTGGTTGCTATAATATATTAGTTGGTATTTAGTGTATTGTCGTGATATCAGAGGTGGATGCTGAGGTGTCGCTAAGGTGGTTGCTATGATATATTAGTTGGTATTTCGTGTATTGTCGTGATATCAGTGGTGGATGCTGAGGTGTCGCTAAGGTGGTTGCTATGATATATTAGTTGGTACTTAGTGTATTGCCGTGATATCAGTGGTGGATGCTGAGGTGTCGCTAAGGTGGTTGCTATGATATATTAGTTGGTATTTCGTGTATTGTCGTGATATCAGTGGTGGATGCAGAGGTGTCGCTTAGGTGGTTGCTATGATATATTAGTTGGTATTTAGTGTATCGCCGTGATATCAGAGGTGGATGCTGAGGTGTCGCTAAGGTGGTTGCTATGATATATTAGTTCGTATTTAGTGTATTGCTGTGATATCAGTGGTGGATGCTGAGGTGTCGCTAAGGTGGTTGCTATGATATATTAGTTGGTATTTAGTGTATCGCTGTGAAATCAGTGGTGGATGCTGAGGTGTCGCTAAGGTGGTTGCTATGATATATTAGTTGGTATTTAGTGTATCGCCGTGATATCAGAGGGAGATGCTGAGGTGTCGCTAAGGTGGTTGCTATGATATATTAGTTGGTATTTAGTGTATTGCTGCGATATCAGTGGTGGATGCTGAGGTGTCGCTAAGGTGGTTGCTATGATATATTAGTTGGTATTTAGTGTATTGCCGTGATATCAGAGGTGGATGCTGAGGTGTCGCTAAGGTGGTTGCTATGATATATTAGTTGGTATTTAGTGTATTTTCGTGATATCAGTGGTGGATGCTGAGGTGTCGCTAAGGTGGTTGCTATGATATATTAGTTGGTATTTAGTGTATTGCTGCGATATCAGTGGTGGATGCTGAGGTGTCGCTAAGGTGGTTGCTATGATATATTAGTTGGTATTTAGTGTATTGCCGTGATATCAGAGGTGGATGCTGAGGTGTCGCTAAGGTGGTTGCTATGATATATTAGTTGGTATTTAGTGTATTGTCGTGATATCAGTGGTGGATGCTGAGGTGTTGCTAAGGTGGTTGCTATGATATATTAGTTGGTATTTAGTGTATTTCCGTGATATCAGAGGTGGATGGTGAGGTGTCGCTAAGGTGGTTGCTATGATATATTAGTTGGTATTTAGTGTATTGTCGTGATATCAGAGGTGGATGCTGAGGTGTCGCTAAGGTGGTTGCTATGATATATTAGTTGGTATTTAGTGTATTGTCGTGATATCAGAGGTGGATGCTGAGGTGTCGCTAAGGTGGTTGCTATGATATATTAGTTGGTATTTAGTGTATTGCCGTGATATCAGAGGTGGATGCTGAGGTGTCGCTAAGGTGGTTGCTATGATATATTAGTTGGTATTTAGTGTATTGTCGTGATATCAGAGGTGGATGCTGAGGTGTCGCTAAGGTGGTTGCTATGATATATTAGTTGGTATTTAGTGTATTGTCGTGATATCAGAGGTGGATGCTGAGGTGTCGCTAAGGTGGTTGCTATGATATATTAGTTGGTATTTAGTGTATTGTCGTGATATCAGAGGTGGATGCTGAGGTGTCGCTAAGGTGGTTGCTATGATATATTAGTTGGTATTTAGTGTATTGTCGTGATATCAGAGGTGGATGCTGAGGTGTCGCTAAGGTGGTTGCTATGATATATTAGTTGGTATTTAGTGTATTGCCGTGATATCAGAGGTGGATGCTGAGGTGTCGCTAAGGTGGTTGCTATGATATATTAGTTGGTATTTAGTGTATTGTCGTGATATCAGAGGTGGATGCTGAGGTGTCGCTAAGATGGTTGCTATGATATATTAGTTGGTATTTAGTGTATTGTCGTGATATCAGTGGTGGACGCTGAGGTGTCCCTAAGGTGGTTGCTATGATATATTAGTTGGTATTTAGTGTTTTGCCGTGATATCAGTGATGGATGCTGAGGTGTCGCTAAGGTGGTTGCTATAATATATTAGTTGGTATTTAGTGTATTGTCGTGATATCAGAGGTGGATGCTGAGGTGTCGCTAAGGTGGTTGCTATGATATATTAGTTGGTATTTCGTGTATTGTCGTGATATCAGTGGTGGATGCTGAGGTGTCGCTAAGGTGGTTGCTATGATATATTAGTTGGTACTTAGTGTATTGCCGTGATATCAGTGGTGGATGCTGAGGTGTCGCTAAGGTGGTTGCTATGATATATTAGTTGGTATTTCGTGTATTGTCGTGATATCAGTGGTGGATGCAGAGGTGTCGCTTAGGTGGTTGCTATGATATATTAGTTGGTATTTAGTGTATCGCCGTGATATCAGAGGTGGATGCTGAGGTGTCGCTAAGGTGGTTGCTATGATATATTAGTTCGTATTTAGTGTATTGCTGTGATATCAGTGGTGGATGCTGAGGTGTCGCTAAGGTGGTTGCTATGATATATTAGTTGGTATTTAGTGTATCGCTGTGAAATCAGAGGTGGATGCTGAGGTGTCGCTAAGGTGGTTGCTATGATATATTAGTTGGTATTTAGTGTATCGCCGTGATATCAGAGGGAGATGCTGAGGTGTCGCTAAGGTGGTTGCTATGATATATTAGTTGGTATTTAGTGTATTGCTGCGATATCAGTGGTGGATGCTGAGGTGTCGCTAAGGTGGTTGCTATGATATATTAGTTGGTATTTAGTGTATTGCCGTGATATCAGAGGTGGATGCTGAGGTGTCGCTAAGGTGGTTGCTATGATATATTAGTTGGTATTTAGTGTATTTTCGTGATATCAGTGGTGGATGCTGAGGTGTCGCTAAGGTGGTTGCTATGATATATTAGTTGGTATTTAGTGTATTGCTGCGATATCAGTGGTGGATGCTGAGGTGTCGCTAAGGTGGTTGCTATGATATATTAGTTGGTATTTAGTGTATTGCCGTGATATCAGAGGTGGATGCTGAGGTGTCTCTAAGGTGGTTGCTATGATATATTAGTTGGTATTTAGTGTATTGTCGTGATATCAGTGGTGGATGCTGAGGTGTCGCTAAGGTGGTTGCTATGATATATTAGTTGGTATTTAGTGTATTTCCGTGATATCAGAGGTGGATGGTGAGGTGTCGCTAAGGTGGTTGCTATGATATATTAGTTGGTATTTAGTGTATTGTCGTGATATCAGAGGTGGATGCTGAGGTGTCGCTAAGGTGGTTGCTATGATATATTAGTTGGTATTTAGTGTATTGTCGTGATATCAGAGGTGGATGCTGAGGTGTCGCTAAGGTGGTTGCTATGATATATTAGTTGGTATTTAGTGTATTGCCGTGATATCAGAGGTGGATGCTGAGGTGTCGCTAAGGTGGTTGCTATGATATATTAGTTGGTATTTAGTGTATTGTCGTGATATCAGAGGTGGATGCTGAGGTGTCGCTAAGGTGGTTGCTATGATATATTAGTTGGTATTTAGTGTATTGTCGTGATATCAGAGGTGGATGCTGAGGTGTCGCTAAGGTGGTTGCTATGATATATTAGTTGGTATTTAGTGTATTGTCGTGATATCAGAGGTGGATGCTGAGGTGTCGCTAAGGTGGTTGCTATGATATATTAGTTGGTATTTAGTGTATTGTCGTGATATCAGAGGTGGATGCTGAGGTGTCGCTAAGGTGGTTGCTATGATATATTAGTTGGTATTTAGTGTATTGCCGTGATATCAGAGGTGGATGCTGAGGTGTCGCTAAGGTGGTTGCTATGATATATTAGTTGGTATTTAGTGTATTGTCGTGATATCAGAGGTGGATGCTGAGGTGTCGCTAAGGTGGTTGCTATGATATATTAGTTGGTATTTAGTGTATTGTCGTGATATCAGAGGTGGATGCTGAGGTGTCGCTAAGGTGGTTGCTATGATATATTAGTTGGTATTTAGTGTATTGTCGTGATATCAGTGGTGGATGCTGAGGTGTTGCTAAGGTGGTTGCTATGATATATTAGTTGGTATTTAGTGTATTGTCGTGATATCAGTGGTGGATGCTGAGGTGTCGCTAAGTTGGTTGCTATGATATATTAGTTGGTATTTAGTGCATTGCCGTGATATCAGTGGTGGATGCTGAGGTGTCGCTAAGGTGGTTGCTATGATATATTAGTTGGTATTTCGTGTATTGTCGTGATACCAGTGGTGGATGCTGAGGTGTCGCTAAGGTGGTTGCTATGATATATTAGTTGGTATTTAGTGTATTGTCGCGATATCAGAGGTGGATGCTGAGGTGTCGCTAAGGTGGTTGCTATGATATATTAGTTGGTATTTACTGTATTGCCGTGATATCAGTGGTGGATGCTGAGGTGTCGCTAAGGTGGTTGCTATGATATATTAGTTGGTATTTAGTGTATTGCCGTGATATCAGAGGTGGATGCTGAGGTGTCGCTTAGGTGGTTGCTATGATATATTAGTTGGTATTTAGTGTATTGCCGTGATATCAGTGGTGGATGCTGAGGTGTCGCTAAGGTGGTTGCTATGATATATTAGTTGGTATTTAGTGTATTGTCGTGATATCAGAGGTGGATGCTGATGTGTTGCTAAGGTGGTTGCTATGATATATATGTTGGTATTTAGTGTATTGCCGTGATATCAGAGGTGGATGCTGAGGTGTCGCTAAGGTGGTTGCTATGATATATTAGTTGGTTTTTAGTGTATTGCCGTGATATCAGTGGTGGATGCTGAGGTGTCGCTAAGGTGGTTGCTATGATATATTAGTTGGTATTTACTGTATTGCCGTGATATCAGAGGTGGATGCTGAGGTGTCGCTAAGGTGGTTGCTATGATATATTAGCTGGTATTTAGTGTATTGGCGTGATATCAGTGGTGGATGCTGAGGTGTCGCTAAGGTGGTTGCTATGATATATTAGTTGGTATTTAGTGTATTGTCGTGATATCAGAGGTGGATGCTGAGGTGTCGCTAAGGTGGTTGCTATGATATATTAGTTGGTATTTAGTGTATCGCCGTGATATCAGAGGTGGATGCTGAGGTGTCGCTAAGGTGGTTGCTATGATATATTAGTTGGTATTTAGTGTATTGTCGTGATATCAGAGGTGGATGCTGAGGTGTCGCTAAGGTGGTTGCTATGATATATTAGTTGGTATTTAGTGTATTGTCATGATATCAGAGGTGGATGCTGAGGTGCCGCTAAGGTGGTTGCTATGATATATTAGTTGGTATTTAGTGTATTTTCGTGATATCAGAGGTGGATGCTGAGGTGTCGCTAAGGTGGTTGCTATGATATATTAGTTGGTATTTAGTGTATTGTCGTGATATCAGAGGTGGATGCTGAGGTGTCGCTAAGGTGGTTGCTATGATATATTAGTTGGTATTTAGTGTATCGCCGTGATATCAGAGGTGGATGCTGAGGTGTCGCTAAGGTGGTTGCTATGATATATTAGTTGGTATTGAGTGTATTGTCGTGATATCAGAGGTGGATGCTGAGGTGCCGCTAAGGTGGTTGCTATGATATATTAGTTGGTATTTAGTGTATTGTCGTGATATCAGAGGTGGATGCTGAGGTGTCGCTAAGGTGGTTGCTATGATATATTAGTTGGTATTTAGTGTATTGTCGTGATATCAGAGGTGGATGCTGAGGTGTCGCTAAGGTGGTTGCTATGATATATTAGTTGGTATTTAGTGTATTGTCGTGATATCAGAGGTGGATGCTGAGGTGTCGCTAAGGTGGTTGCTATGATATATTAGTTGGTATTTAGTGTATCGCCGTGATTGCAGAGGTGGATGCTGAGGTGTCGCTAAGGTGGTTGCTATGATATATTAGTTGGTATTTAGTGTATCGCCGTGATATCAGAGGTGGATGCTGAGGTGTCGCTAAGGTGGTTGCTATGATATATTAGTTGGTATTTAGTGTATTGTCGTGATATCAGAGATGGAGTACCAGTGAAAGCTGTGTTCATGTTGTTGATGTCACTCCACCCTCCTGTAAACCACTGTAGCGTTTAAATGAGGATTAAAGGTTTGGGTCTGGATCTTAATCCTGTCCTGGACACACAACTCCCCACATCCCAAACCTGACGCTCAAAGATCCTCAGAAACACTTACCTGCAAAAAGAGCTCGAAGAGAATCTCCTCCTTCACACAGCTGTGCAGATTACTCACAAACACACACTTATCCTCCTCTCTCTGGCTCCTCTCCACACTCTGAGTCTTATAACCCTCTCTCTGACTCTTATCCTCCTCTCTCTGACTCCTCTCCTCCTCTCTCTGACTCTTATCCTCCTCTCTCTGACTCCTCTCCTCCTCTCTCTGACTCTTATCCTCCTCTCTCTGACTCCTCTCCTCCTCTCTCTGACTCTTATCCTCCTCTCTCTGACTCCTCTCCTCCTCTCTCTGACTCTTATCCTCCTCTCTCTGACTCTCATCCTCCTCTCTCTCACTCTTATCCTCCTCTCTCTGACTCCTCTCCTCCTCTCTCTGACTCCTCTCCTCCTCTCTCTGACTCCTCTCCTCCTCTTTCTCACTCTTATCCTCCTCTCTCTGACTCCTCTCCTCCTCTCTCTGACTCTTATCCTCCTCTCTCTGACTCTTATCCTCCTCTCTCTGACTCCTCTCCTCCTCTCTCTGACTCCTCTCCTCCTCTTTCTCACTCTTATCCTCCTCTCTCTGACTCCTCTCCTCCTCTCTCTGACTCTTATCCTCCTCTCTCTGACTCTTATCCTCCTCTCTCTGACTCTTATCCTCCTCTCTCTGACTCCTCTCCTCCTCTTTCTCACGCTCATCCTCCTCTTTCTGACTCCTCTCCTCCTCTTTCTCACTCTTATCCTCCTCTCTCTGACTCCTATCCTCCTCTTTCTCACGCTCATCCTCCTCTTTCTGACTCCTCTCTTCCTCTCTCTGACTCTCATCCTCCTCTCTCTGGCTCCTCTCCTCCTCTTTCTGACTCCTCTCTTCCTCTCTCTGACTCTTCTCCTCCTCTCTCTGAATCTTCTCCTCCTCTATCTGACTCTCCTCCTCCTCTCTCTTACTCTTATCCTCCTCTCTCTGACTCCTCTCCTCCTCTCTCTGACTCTTCTCCTCCTCTCTCTGACTCTCATCCTCCTCTCTCTGACTCCTCTCCTGCTCTTTCTCATGCTCATCCTCCTCTTTCTGACTCTTCTCCTCCTCTCTCTGACTCTCATCCTCCTCTCTCTGACTCCTCTCCTGCTCTTTCTCATGCTCATCCTCCTCTTTCTGACTCCTCTCTTCCTCTCTCTGGCTCATCTCCTCCTCTCTCTGACTCTTATCCTCCTCTTTCTGAGTCTTATCCCCCCCTCTCTCACTCTTATCCTCCTCTTTCTGACTCCTCTCTTCCTCTCTCTGACTCTTCTCCTCCTCTCTCTGACTCTTATCCTCCTCTCTCTGACTCTCATCCTCCTCTCTCTCACTCTTATCCTCCTCTATCTGACTCTCATCCTCCTCTCTCTCACTCTCATCCTCCTCTCTCTGACTCTCATCCTCCTCTCTCTCACTCTTATCCTCCTCTTTCTGACTCTTCTCCTCCTCTATCTGACTCTCATCCTCCTCTCTCTGACTCCTCTCCTGCTCTTTCTCATGCTCATCCTCCTCTTTCTGACTCATCTCCTCCTCTCTCTGACTCTTATCCTCCTCTTTCTGAGTCTTATCCCCCCCTCTCTCACTCTTATCCTCCTCTTTCTGACTCCTCTCTTCCTCTCTCTGACTCTTATCCTCCTCTCTCTGACTCCTCTCCTCCTCTTTCTGACTCTTCTCCTCCTCTCTCTGACTTTCATCCTCCTCTCTCTCACTCTTCTCCTCCTCTATCTGACTCTCATCCTCCTCTCTCTCACTCTTCTCCTCCTCTATCTGACTCTCATCCTCCTCTCTCTCACTCTTCTCCTCTATCTGACTCTCATCCTCCTCTCTCTCACTCTTATCCTCCTCTCTCTGACTCCTCTCCTGCTCTTTCTCATGATCATCCTCCTCTTTCTGACTCCTCTCTTCCTCTCTCTGACTCCTCTCCTCCTCTCTCTGACTTTTATCCTCCTCTTTCTGACTCCTCTCCTCTATCTGACTTTCATCCTCCTCTTTCTGGTTCATCTCCTCCTCTATCTGACTCTCATCCTCCTCTTTCTCTCTCTCATACTCTCTCTGACTCCTCTCTTCTTCTTTCAGACTCTTCTCCCATTTGCTCCGCTTCTTATCCTCCTCTCTCTGATTCCTCTCACCTCTCTGCCTCTTCTCTCTCAGAATGTTCTCTGTTCTCTGCCTCTTCACACGGTGACTCCCTTCTTCTTCTCTGCACCTCTTCCCTGTCTGTGTCTTATAATCTCTCCGTGTCTTCTCCTCTTCTCCTGGACTCTGCTCCTCTCCCTGGCTCTGAGGCATGGTTTAAAGTGAAGTAAACACGTGCTCCGGAGAAACCGAGGACTGATCTGCGGTTGAGCTTCATCTAAAATCCCGTCAGTTCTGTCGCGGTGAAATGACCCAATCACGACGGTGCAGTTCCTCTCTGATACCGCAGGGGGCGCCCAGCAAACGCCTTTATTAACATGGCGGGTTTCATTTCCTCTTTCTTTCTAGCTTTTTCCCCCCTAAATCCTTCACTGATTTTGTTTCTCTCTCTGTCTCTCTCTCTCTCTCTCTCTCTCTCTCTCTCTCTCTCTCTCTCTCTGTTTAGATGAGTTTTCCCTGTGTGTAATTTCTTTCTGAGCCACTGGGGGGCGCCACAGACTCATATATTTCAGTTGCCCTGCTTCCTTTTCTTCTGAGAGTCTTCTTAAGTCGGCTGTGAGCTGAAAGCTGAAACTGAAGCGGATTTAAAGGTGCAGTCAGTCGAAAAGAGCATTTTATTTCCACTTTTACTTTTCTGTGAAGTGCACCTC